>NW_008752266.1:9979-12375 GCF_000715545.1 Opisthorchis viverrini | reverse complement strand
AGGGTGATCTAGGATAGTTCGCTTCAGAACGCGTTCCATCACCTTGCACGGCATGCTAGTGAGGCTTATAGGCCTAGAGCTGCCAGGCGATAGTCGGTCACCATTTTTGTAGATTAGCGTGACAATCGCCTCCTTCCAAGCAGAGGGAAGGCGCCTTCGTCGGGCGACTGACGAAACACCAGGTGTTGATGATTTGCCAGTGTGGATGACGTTTCCCTCAGGCTCCTTGGATGGACGTCTTCGGGCCCCAACGAGCAGAATGGGTTGATCTTGTGCAAGAGTTGACGAATGTCCTCTACTGTGGAGACCAAGTCGGCTAGAGGCTGTTGGTAGTTACGCCTCTACAAGAGTGAAATCGACGAGGACGTTAGGTCTGAGTATAGACACGCACAATTTTCTCTGTAAACCTCAGATACCACTGTTGAGTCACTCGTGAGTTCTCCGATCCTGTGCTTTAACGAGAACGCGGATGGCTTGTTTCTGCGGCGATATCTCATTTACTTGAACAGTATGTTTTTTTTCGAGCGAGGTAGAGAATGGTGACTTGTTTTCGTATGTTTCATTGGCGGATATCTGATTTACAGCGGTTCCGCATTTTACGAAATGACGGCTCACCTTCTGTATCCCTGTAGTCAACTTTTTGAAATAGAGTTGGGACCTTTTTTCCAGAAGTCGCCGAATCCTTTTTGGCAGCCTGCGGCTCATCCGAGTGCGTGCTCGTTTCTTTGGGACAAACATCTCGTCAGTCTGGTGAACGTTTTGGACAATGGTCTCATATAGTTCTTCCACTGTAGCTGGTCCCAGTGTGACTTATTCAAGTAAGATGCGCATTCGTTGAGAAGTCTGCACAGCAGAAGTCCCGAAACCACGTTTGAGGTTAGGTGTTTCTGGCCCAATAGCAGATGAAACCAAATTTCAGCACACAGTGGTCGGCATGTCCCAGTGGAGCATTAATTGTTACCTGATCAACGAAGTGTCTTTCGTTGTTGATGACCATCTCCAGGAGGGATGGTAGTTCGCCAGTGCGGTATCTGGTGGGTGCGACGACATGTCGAGTCGAAGCGCTCTGTTGAACGACTTAAATCAGCGCCGCTGCAAAAAGTCCTCTTGATTCAACGCGCTGGAGCTCCATCCAGGAGGCCTTCGGAGCGTTGGGGTCACCTACCAACAGGAGATGTGTGAAGTTGTAGTTGGAGGAGAGTTGCTCAAGCGTTCGTATGAGGAATTGGTCATATTTAGGGGAACTCGCGGGGCTACAGTGGACCACGCAGAGAAGGACAGTATCGGCCCCGCGCAGCGGGATTTGGACTAACAGTGCATCGCAAAAAGGTGCAGGAGTGGTATGAAAGGGAACAACCGGGATTGGTAGGGCCGCATGTAAGTACAGAGGAATACCACCAGCCCCCCCTCGTTTTGAGTCAGCTCGAAAAATAGAGTAACTGTTTATCGAGGTCCGCGCGGCAGAAACATCTGATGTGAGCCAGGTCTCTTTGAATGCGATTATGGACGGTCGTTCAAGGCAAGCTGACTTTTTAACATCGCCGAGTTGGTTGAAAAGGTTGGGGCAAACTTTCGCCTTCCTGGATTCTTGGGTGTTTTGGCGCGGTTTGACTGGAAGAATGTTTCTGTGAGGCCCTAAGCGCTAGGTGGTGGCGCCAAACAGTAACGCTGTTGGTGGCGCCCCCTGGAGGCTCGTTTTTGACGAGGACTGTACCTTGAAGCCAGCCTGCAGTCTTGTAATCTGGAGAATCTTCTGTGGCTTGTTTGCCTGCAGTCGCCATTCTTTCGTGTTTGTTTGGACACCCGTCCACCGGCGATCAGCACGGCCAACTCGATGTACGAGGATTTTCCGGTTGGCTGTGGTCACGTTTATGGCTTTGGTCCTGGACGACGGTTGTGCCCAAAGGCACTGAGGCCGCTTTTGACGGAGTGGAGTTGAAAATTGGCTTCGCTTCTTGTCCCCGCACATCTGACTCCGTCCAGTTGAGGGGCTGTGGTTTTGGTGAGGAGTACATGGCTGTGGGCGCTGCTCGCATGTGAGGATTGCCTCTTCCAGGGCCTCACTGCCTTTGGTGGGTGAGACGCCCGTAGTGGTCGAATAAAAACTGCTGTCCGGAGAAGCGCTGGTTTCGGGAGCACAAGTGGCTATGACCACAGTGGACTGAGCATGAGTTTAGGGCCGGCTGAATTGGTGCCCAGCGAAAGCCTTTTTCATGCCTCTATCCCTGATCTGCTGTGACCAAGCTTTCTGGCGTCTAAAGGCGATCCTCAGATAGACGCTTGATCATTGTGTTGGCCTTTTTTAATGCTGCTACCCCGCTCCAAAGTCTTCTGTACGGCAGATGGGAAGGAAAGAGTGTTTCCCTTCTGCCACAACTATTTTGTGTGGATCGACT
>NW_008752266.1:0-6389 GCF_000715545.1 Opisthorchis viverrini | reverse complement strand
ATCAGCGCCGCTGCAAAAAGTCCTCTTGATTCAACGCGCTGGAGCTCCATCCAGGAGGCCTTCGGAGCGTTGGGGTCACCTACCAACAGGAGATGTGTGAAGTTGTAGTTGGAGGAGAGTTGCTCAAGCGTTCGTATGAGGAATTGGTCATATTTAGGGGAACTCGCGGGGCTACAGTGGACCACGCAGAGAAGGACAGTATCGGCCCCGCGCAGCGGGATTTGGACTAACAGTGCATCGCAAAAAGGTGCAGGAGTGGTATGAAAGGGAACAACCGGGATTGGTAGGGCCGCATGTAAGTACAGAGGAATACCACCAGCCCCCCCTCGTTTTGAGTCAGCTCGAAAAATAGAGTAACTGTTTATCGAGGTCCGCGCGGCAGAAACATCTGATGTGAGCCAGGTCTCTTTGAATGCGATTATGGACGGTCGTTCAAGGCAAGCTGACTTTTTAACATCGCCGAGTTGGTTGAAAAGGTTGGGGCAAACTTTCGCCTTCCTGGATTCTTGGGTGTTTTGGCGCGGTTTGACTGGAAGAATGTTTCTGTGAGGCCCTAAGCGCTAGGTGGTGGCGCCAAACAGTAACGCTGTTGGTGGCGCCCCCTGGAGGCTCGTTTTTGACGAGGACTGTACCTTGAAGCCAGCCTGCAGTCTTGTAATCTGGAGAATCTTCTGTGGCTTGTTTGCCTGCAGTCGCCATTCTTTCGTGTTTGTTTGGACACCCGTCCACCGGCGATCAGCACGGCCAACTCGATGTACGAGGATTTTCCGGTTGGCTGTGGTCACGTTTATGGCTTTGGTTGTCGGGGTCCTGGACGACGGTTGTGCCCACAGGCACAGAGGCCGCTTTTGACGGAGTGGAGTTAAAAATTGACTTCGCTGCTTGTCCCCGCACATCTGACTCCGTCCAGTTTAGAGGCTGTGGCTTTGATGAGGAGTACATGGCTGTGAGCGCTGCTTGCATGTGAGGTTTGCCTCTTCCATGGCATCACTGCCTTTGGTGGGTGAGACGCCCGTGGTGGTCGAATAAAAACTACTGTCCGGAGAAGCGGCTGGTTTCGTCGGCCTGATTTCGGGAGCACAAGTGGCTATGACCACAGTGAGCTGAGCATGAGTTTAGAGCCGGCTGAATTGGTGCCCAGCGAAAGCCTTTTTCGTGCCTCTATCCCTGATCTGCTGTGACCAAGCTTTCTGGCGTCTAAAGGCGATCCTCAGATAGACGCTTGATCATTGTGTTGGCCTTTTTTAATGCTGCTACCCCGCTCCAAAGTCTTCTGTACGGCAGATGGGAAGGAAAGAGGGTTTCCCTTCTGCCACAACTATTTTGTGTGGATCGACTGACCCGGCTTGGTGAGGATCGATTGTGCCAGCTTCGCTAACGTGATTCGTCCGAATGACCCCCAGATTATCAATCTGTTTTCCATTGAGCGCCTATCCACTAGAGACGCCGTGGTTACCTTTTTAGCCGCGTCAGAGAGTTGTATGACTTGCCCCGCAACCAGAGGACCCGGTAGGAATAGTGCGAGGTACTTGTTCAGCGAAGAAATTTCCTCATCAACTTTCGTCCAAGTCACTGCATTCTTTATATCTGAATCTTTCAGTGCCTAAGAGAAACGCTCCAATTTCGCGTCGAGTGTCCCGACCAAAGCGGAACACTCACATCGGCCTTTCTGAATCTGCAGCGGGGATTGGGTACCGTTCCTGGGGGTTCTCTTCTTGATGGCGGTATGCATTGCACCCTTAACGTAGAGGCAGCTGGAGCAGACAGACGAGTCAGGAGATTTAGTCAATTGGCTTATCTGGTCGTCCTGTAAACCCGTGCATTTGAAGTGCCACCGGGCCTTGCAGGTGTGGCTTTGCATACCGCGTTTTACGTTCGACGGGCAGCCATTTCGCCCACATCTGTTGTGTGTTATTTGCAGCTATCGGGTATCGATGCTGAAGTTTGTCTTGAGTGTATTCGTTTCAGTAGAAGGCGCCTGAAACACGTATATTGCAGGCGCCTTTAGCATTTGATTGCCCGGCAGAGCGAACTTAAGAAACAAATCTAAGTATCAAAGTATGCCAGGCTGTATATTTTCTCTTTGACTGAGCGTTAGCTTACCCGAACTTTGATTATATGCATTGCTTCCGGCAGCTGAAACAGGTGTGTTGAAATCGCAGCCGAAATGACACCAATCATTACAGGATCTGGTAAATGGGAATAGAAAGTTGCCTGAGCAATTCAACACCCATGCATACAAACATCGTGTGTCATTTGCTTTTGCACTATAAGCAACAGCCTCGTATGCCGGCTCATGGAAGCACCTAATGTCAACATGTGAAGGCTATGAACCACATGCGGCTCTCATATCGCAAGGCGTGCTTGCCTGAATAATTAACAAGTTGAGCCTACAAGCTCTGCTAATTGGCGGACCGCGGTGACTTTTGCAATCATTGGTCAGTTTTCGAGTTTGTCCATTGCTAACTGCAAACTCTGACAACCTATAATAGCGAAGGAAAGTTTATGTCGTACACGGAAAACGCACCCTACTATCAACATGATATTCTTTCGTTTTACAGTGTTCTTTCTGTCAATATTTTCTACCAAAAACCTAGCATTCGCTCAGGACAACCGTGAGTTTGTTGCTCGCAAAAGCGTATCATGTGGTGTGAATTTTTCTGCATTACCCGTAAGCTCCCCGACCAAAGGTAAAGCGATACTCAGCCGAATCAGACGTGAATCTAAAGTTTATCACGCTTTCCACGTAATTTAATGCACAAGACCGCGTAAGCGGAATGACGGTATAACTCCCTGAGACGAGAAACAGAGATTATGAATAGCCCAAGATTAGTCGGCAGATCATCACTGAATGTTTCTTGTCTGAACCTGTTCACACGAAGCAGTCACCGAATTTTGGTCAGAGTTAGGATCTGTGGCATCATAAATAAAGAGCCAATGGCTTTAAATGGTGTGCACTTAGCCCGAGCTAAAAGTTCGATTTGGCTTGGCGTGATCAAAGATGTAGTATTTTGCAGTTAAAAAATCTTACCCGTGAGGTCCTCACCCGTCCCGTGGTTTGTGGGCAGTCAGTTATTTTCTGGTCAGACCATCTTAGTAGGCCGAAGAAATTTTCCTCACATATATGACGATTTTCTTGAAAATACATCCCGTTCATTTTGCATTTTGCACAGTTTGGCAGTTGAACGCTTTATTTGAAGAGTACGCGCCTCTGGGTGAGTCGATCCACATGACGAGAAGGTATCGAAAATTTCACGGTGTGAAAAGTCTTGATAATGTGAACCTGATTACACAGACAGCTTCCCCAAACTCGAGCCATAGTCATCGATGTTTCACACCTGCAAATTGGATGCAGGCATGATGAATGTCACAGGTAGCTTGTATGTGTAAAATGGATCAATCACGGACGGTGTGCTCGCCTACCGAAAAATTATTGGTCACTTTAGACGGAATGAAACTATTCCACAGACAGCACTTCCCAAGGAATGAAGCACTTTCGGAGTATAATCGGAAACTCGGCTTCATCAATAGAGGCCTTTCTATGCCCCATACAAAATAAATCTTTGAAGATACTTCCAAGTTTAATTAAAGAAGGGAGTGGGAGACAGAGGGAGGGTAACCATTTGCCATGGTAGACGGGTGTGGAGTGATTACTAGATATCTGAGTGATGTCTGTGCTGCTAGCCCCCCGGAATGGGAACGACGTTTTCCGCAATTGACTTGTTGGATACACTAAATGGTGGTGCTCTTGTCGACATCAGCAAAGATTTAGTTCTCAGCTTCCATCCAGATCAACGGAATGAGGGTCTGCTGCATTCTACTACTTAACTTAGTGCAGCCGGGCACCTCATGACAATATTCTGTTGATATTCGTTCTTATCTTTACAAAACATTTTCTATTATGTTGTAAGTGCGTATCAACGGAGTATATACATGTCCATTCCCGTAGAGTTCAACGCAGCGTTTAATGAAGTGCCCGTATGTCTTTTGAAATTTACTGAAATGAAAGCTACAGAAATTTGAGAACATTTCGACCATCGGTTTCGTCATAATGGATACCATTTTCCAAGGTTTTGCTATGAAAGTGAACTTATCAAGCGGGAAAAATTGTCATTCGAAGCCATAAAATTGATTGCACCTGTTTAATAGCCCAATCGGTTTACTGATCTAAGTCTTGTGAATACATCCCAACGGCATAGGACTTTGGGCCTGAGGAAGGGTCGCTAGAGGATGACCGAAAACATCAAATATCACACACCCGCACGTATATTGCAGTGTAAACATCGACCTTTCGCATGCAGGCTATACACGAATGGATGAGGAGTTTCATCTGCTTTTAATCTCAGCTGTTATCCGGATGTGATATCTGGATTGAATGAAGTGAAAAACATTGAAAGCACGTAATAGACCATCTGGGAATGACAGCCAAAACGAGCTCTAATAATAAGCTATTAAGCTACTAAGGCACGAGACAAAAAACTCTAAACAATGAAGTACTTGCGGGCATGCAACAACACAATCATTACGATGCCGGAAGCTATGAACAGAGGAGCGTGAGGTGTATTAGAAAACGATTTCCCACTTTTAGTTTCCAGAAATCGCACCGCCGATTTTTAGTACGGCAATCAAGCAAGAACGTACTTAACAGCAAGCACGTCAACTCTGCCGTGAATGAATAAATGAGTACAGCGACACACTGCCAAGCAGGGCGTATCTGCGGGCATCATTTGCACCAGGGGTTATGAAAGCTAATTTAACTCATGTGGCGCCGGTTATGATTCCTTCTCAACGGCCGCGCTTACACAAGTTGACCCCTTTTTACCAAACTGCATCGGTAAGTGGGTTGATGGTGTTCACTGGCACGAGTGCTTTTGTCTGTAATATTGGGTTAAGTTACTCAATTTTAATTCCGCATAAATGAGTTCTGTTTAGTCGCGGACTGTCTCCTCAGTCGGAACCAGAGAATAAATGGTATTCGAACAACCGTCTTCTCTTTGCGCCAGTGTTCCCGGGCTTTCGAGGATTGCAGCCCGGAACCTTTATCATATTTCAGGCCAGTTCACAAACGCTTAGCTCAAGAAAAAATGAAACAAACTTTGAAACAAGTCAGAAATGATAGGCCGTTCTCCACTTGTTTGCGGTCATTTACTTAGGTGAAAAAAATTGCCATATTTTAAGGGGCGTATTTTTCATAAAAAAGATAGCTGACCACGTTTGTAATTTTCACTGCAGGCGGTGCACCGAACGAAATGCCCCACACAATTCCCGATGAAACCAAGAAACTCGTGCAGATTAGCGATTCATGTGAGCTCAGTTGCCCTATAGTGCCTCAAGCGAAGACCGGCACCGAAATTCTCCAAATAAAGGGCGCGCCTCGGTATTCAACAGCTGACAAATCAAAAGAAGGAATAAACCACAAAACTCATCAATGCCCAGAATGTTCAAGGACGTTCCCAAATCCTTCTTCATTGGCGTACCACCACACGTCCCACTTGGGTTTCCGGGATTATCAGTGCCATCTGTGTCCACGCACATACAAGTATTCATCCACGCTTTACAAGCACTTAAAGAGAAAACATCCGGATGCAGCAAGCTTCCCTAAACGGCTGTCCAAAGCACTCTCGAAACAAATGCAACAAAGTGGTTACAAATGCAGTCAGTGCGAAAAATGCTACTTAGAACTGCATAGTCTGCGAAGACATCAAAAGCATGTGCACACGGACGAAGATCGTGTAGTTTGTGAGGAATGTGGTTTGAGTTTCTTGGGAAGATGCGCATTGAAATACCACATAACGTCGGTGCACACGAATGAAGATCCATTCATATGCAACCAATGTAGCAAAGTGTTCACGTATTCAACCAGTCTCAAAAGGCACAAGAGTATGTTGCACAAAAGTGAGTAAACAAGAAACATCGGTCGGAGATGTGCTGTAGTCATTTGAACCCACCCATTTTCGCAAAGACTCTTTTGCCTGAATACATGCTGGTTATTAAAGCCGCAAACAATATATTATACAGACTGAGTCTTTGTTGTCGCTCTATAAAAATAATTCAACAACGTGGATACTAAAGCGCATTTTCGACGAATTCACCATGAAGGGCGCAGTTTGCATGAGATCGCACGGACCCGCGGATTGAAAAATTTACATCTGATTAGGCATTCAAACAATATCTGCGGGAACGAAGGACGTGTTCCCAACATTATTGGCCCACGCCAAATATAATGTAGTAGAAAGCATAGGCCTCCATGACGCGCACAGTTGCCTCCACACAAATCAGTTTCAGTGCCGAGTTGTGCGAGAATCCGGTGATTTCAAAACCACATGTGACGAAAACGATCGTCCGGCGTGATATGCATTGGGATCACTGAATTTGACATATAAGTAAGA
>NW_008752265.1:149286-151586 GCF_000715545.1 Opisthorchis viverrini | reverse complement strand
CAACAGTGGATCAACCCATATTCCCGCCACATCAACAATACATGTGTCCACTTGTGTGATGTAAGAATGAGTTTCCCTCATGGAGACGATAGAAATGCTCTACCTCCGTTTGCAGTGATTCCAATAATTCAGCACTTTTTTGTTTGAACCTAGGCAGACCGCAGTGCGCGAAAGCATCACAAACAGTTTAACTAGACGTAATCTTTCAGTATGATGTCAACAAACTCAAGTATAGGTGCTCCTTCGTATCATAACAACTGAATCGCCTGAACCGACAGCGACGATGAACCGGCCTCGGGATTCTTTCTGATGGTACGTAAACGTGAAACGCGAAACGCCGCATAACTTCATTGCGGTTTTTATGCTAACAGTAGTGCATCAAGTGACAGGCTTGTATTAGAATAAAAAGCGAGATTTTGGGGCTCAGTGAAAAATCACTGACTGAAGAATATGGTGACTTATGCGTCCTTCCTCATGCAAACTAATATTTGTTTACTTGACGGACGATTGTCTACCATCTCTGAATTTAGCCTGTACATTTAGACGTGTGCATTGATTTGAACATGGTGGTAGAACAGAAACCAACCTCGGGTAGAGGAATTACTAGGATATGCTTTTATCGCATATTGAAGAGAGGATAAAACATGCAATGCTTGCACTATGCGCAAGGTGCTTAGTTTAAATCAGTGCTGCGAAATCACGTGCTACACTTCCGAAAAGTCGCCTCATGTATTCAAACTACTACTTACGTGATCTTCGCTCGATTAAATCCAAAAAGTACTATATCCCACTACAAATCATTTCATCGTCTGTGCTTCCCACAGTAACTCCCCTACTGTGATAGACAGAGTGGAACAATTTTTCAGGATTACATTTGAAGTCAAAGGTTACTCGCTCAATTTACAGAGACAACTCTAAGAGGCTGATGTCAAGATAGTAAATAGACACGACAAAATTATAGGACAACCGTAGGTTATCGTCACACGCAAAACGTTTTTAGTCAGTTGTTCTGCTCATTTAACTCGAAATTCCTCCAAGTTCTTTGCAATACTCTACTGGAACCGGTAGTTGGTATTTTGACTCTTCGAAAACTTCTCCATTCTAGCGAATAGCTAAGTTTTGGCATACTGGTCACTGCTGCTGTTATGTGATCGATGTGCTAGCCTGCCCTACTAGTCTTCAATCGGTCGGAGATCAAGATTACCGACTAGCTCGTATCGTGCTTCAGCGGAAACAGAACAGAAACTACTACCGGTTGAGATGCGATGTGTAAACCACTGTTGTTGAATTAACTTCTTCTCCCGCTTTTATGGACTAGCAGTAATGATTGCCCCAGTGTTTGAAATGCGCGTACATCAGGGTCACTTAGTTTACCAATTCCT
The DNA here is from genome assembly GCF_000715545.1 of Opisthorchis viverrini. Lineage (NCBI taxonomy): Eukaryota > Metazoa > Platyhelminthes > Trematoda > Opisthorchiida > Opisthorchiidae > Opisthorchis > Opisthorchis viverrini. The sequence continues at coordinate 150,204 of NW_008752265.1, read as the reverse complement.
GACAAAAAGCGACACCCTTAACCAGTAGTTGACGCATCGGGTTGATTTGTACTATATACGTGCCATGCCTTCATTTGATTCCTATTGATCATATATAGTGATTTCTTTTGATTATTACAAGCTGAAGGCTTGTGTTTTGCACCTCTACAGCTGGTCTCTATCCCTAGCATGCGTGCGATGGATTGGATGACGTTCTCTCCCATCCTTACTGTGACTGAGGTTGCGTGACGTTGTACAATGGTACAAGTGCCTACTGCACTGCGAGTATTGAGTGGATGTTTGGTCTGAAACCTAACTGTAAGACATCGGTCAATGTTATCCAAGTACTAGGGTAAAGTAATGAAGACAAATTGGTGGCCGCTTCAAAGCAAAATGGCCAGAATATTTATCCAAAATCTCTACCTATCTAACAACACTACGAAGTCGCGCTCAATTTCCATGTTTTTTATGTCAGCCGGCTATGGTCATATTTCTAGCAATTCCTCGTTTGTTTTTTGATAACGCCCACCAACCATCAGATTAAGCGATCGATGATGCTTCATTCCACCAATGCAGCTGTCCTGAAAAACCCAAAAACCAATAATTTGGTCGCAGTAAGTAGGGCGTCTCCCTCTAAAAGGTGTCCGTTCACATTTCGTGAAATTTACGGCAAATGGCAGCGAGTTTAGTGAACGCAACCACTATCTGTTCCAGCGTTATTTCACCGTTTTAACTGGGGGACACTATGTATCATTTTGTTTCTTATCCTTACTCTCGTACAGAACAGTACACAATGCCACCACCTAATGTTGTTTACGTTAGGTGCCCCCGGTTACAACAAGTTTATATTATGGGGTGCTTGTTCAACTGGTTGATGTCGTATCCCCCTCAGTGAATGGTAGCGAAACGTTGGGTTTTGTATCTTCACGAGTCATGAAT
>NW_008752265.1:143830-149002 GCF_000715545.1 Opisthorchis viverrini | reverse complement strand
TATCATTTGTTCTGTAACAAGTGGAGGTGGACGCATTAAACAATTGTTCATCACCTTCGAACTCGCTTTATTTGACCGTATGGTATGCATCATTAAGGTCATTTTAACCTAATCCCATCACAGGGGTGCTTGTCTATCTATCCAGTTTTCTGTGACTGTGGTGTGTGATGATGATGCTGTTCCGTTTAGGATGCACCACATGCATAAATAATAGTATACGGTAGTGCATAGGGAAAACAGTGTACTGTGTCTTGGAGGCACAGGCCAATAGCTTTACCCAACTTCTATTTTGGAATGTGTGGTAGCATGCCATAAAGATCACGTATTTGGTGATGTTTGCAATTCAAGACGTTTCAGGAACTGAATTTAAAGTAGTGACAATTGGCGGGGTCTGCTGAAACGAACCTTGGTCGAACTCAAAGTGTACCGAGCAAGCACTTTGGCTTGATATATTGTTGATTGGGCCCATTATTGTGTCCCACGCGCAGCAAATTGACGTGTGCTTTTATCCAGCGAAAACCCTCGCACTGAACCCCCTCTAATACAACTGTATGTTTGTACACATGAACAACGTAAGTCAGGTTGCTTATCCCTACGACCACATCCCCCATACGGCCACATGCGCACACCTGTTTCGATATAGGTATACCCTGCTGTTAAACAAGGACCAAACAAAACTTTCTCTCTTCTTCGTAGACAACTCTCGCTGCCCTACATTTGGAAATAACATGGTAGCAATAAAAGTTCAAATGTAACCGACCCATTGATAAATGAGGGTACCGGAAATAACTCGGCTATGAAGTGTTTGTTAGTGTGCATCTCTATCACAAATGTCAACAAAAAGCCCGTGTGAGATTCGGTTCCATCGTAATCGAGATGTTAGTATCCTTGTTTTCGTCACACATCATACAACAGTGGATCAACCCATATTCCCGCCACATCAACAATACATGTGTCCACTTGGGTGATTTAAGAATGAGTTTCCCTCATGGAGACGATAGAAATGCTCTACCTCCGTTTGCAGTGATTCCAATAATTCAGCACTTTTTTTTTGAACCTAGGGCAGACCGCAGTGCGCGAAAGCACCACAAACAGTTTAACTAGACGTAATCTTTCAGTATGATGTCAACAAACTCAAGTATAGGTGCTCCTTCGTATCATAACAACTGAATCGCCTGAACCGACAACGACGATGAACCGGCCTCGGGATTCTTTCTGATGGTACGTAAACGTGAAACGCGAAACGCCGCATAACTTCATTGCGGTTTTTATGCTAACAGTAGTGCATCAAGTGACAGGCTTGTATTAGAATAAAAAGCGAGATTTTGGGGCTCAGTGAAAAATCACTGACTGAAGAATATGGTGACTTATGCGTCCTTCCTCATGCAAACTAATATTTGTTTACTTGACGGACGATTGTCTACCATCTCTGAATTTAGCCTGTACATTTAGACGTGTGCATTGATTTGAACATGGTGGTAGAACAGAAACCAACCTCGGGTAGAGGAATTACTAGGATATGCTGTTATTGCATATTGAAGAGAGGATAAAACATGCAATGCTTGCACTATGCGCAAGGTGCTTAGTTTAAATCAGTGCTGCGAAATCACGTGCTACACTTCCGAAAAGTCGCCTCATGTATTCAAACTACTACTTACGTGATCTTCGCTCGATTAAATCCAAAAAGTGCTATATCCCACTACAAATTATTTCATCATCTGTGCTTCCCACAGTAACTCCCCTACTGTGATAGACAGAGTGGAACAATTTTTCAGGATTACATTTGAAGTCAAAGGTTACTCGCTCAATTTACAGAGACAACTCTAAGAGGCTGATGTCAAGATAGTAAATAGATACGACAAAATTATAGGACAACCGTAGGTTATCGTCACACGTAAAACGTTTTTAGTCAGTTGTTCTGCTCATTTAACTCGAAATTCCTCCAAGTTCTTTGCAATACTCTACTGGAACCGGTAGTTGGTATTTTGACTCTTCGAAAACTTCTCCATTCTAGCGAATAGCTAAGTTTTGGCATACTGGTCACTGCTGCTGTTATGTGATCGATGTGCTAGCCTGCCCTACTAGTCTTCAATCGGTCGGAGATCAAGATTACCGACTAGCTCGTATCGTGCTTCAGCGGAAACAGAACAGAAACTACTACCGGTTGAGATGCGATGTGTAAACCACTGTTGTTGAATTAACTTCTTCTCCCGCTTTTATGGACTAGCAGTAATGATTGCCCCAGTGTTTGAAATGCGCGTACATCAGGGTCACTTAGTTTACCAATGAAATGCGCGTACATCAGGGTCACTTAGTATTACCTGTTTACCAGTTCCTGACAAAAAGCGACACCCTTAACCAGTAGTTGACGCATCGGGTTGATTTGTACTATATACGTGCCATACCTTCATTTGATTCCTATTGATCATGTATAGTGATTTCTTTTGATTATTACAAGTTGAAGGCTTGTGTTTTGCACCTCTACAGCTGGTCTCTATCCCTAGCATGCGTGCGATGGATTGGATGACGTTCTCTCCCATCCTTACTGTGACTGAGGTTGCGTGACGTTGTACAATGGTACAAGTGCCTACTGCACTGCGAGTATTGAGTGGATGTTTGGTCTGAAACCTAACTGTAAGACATCGGTCAATGTTATCCAAGTACTAGGGTAAAGTAATGAAGACAAATTGGTGGCCGCTTCAAAGCAAAATGGCCAGAATATTTATCCAAAATCTCTACCTATCTAACAACACTACGAAGTCGCGCTCAATTTCCATGTTTTTTATGTCAGCCGGCTATGGTCATATTTCTAGCAATTCCTCGTTTGTTTTTTGATAACGCCCACCAACCATCAGATTAAGCGATCGATGATGCTTCATTCCACCAATGCAGCTGTCCTGAAAAACCCAAAAACCAATAATTTGGTCGCAGTAAGTAGGGCGTCTCCCTCTAAAAGGTGTCCGTTCACATTTCGTGAAATTTACGGCAAATGGCAGCGAGTTTAGTGAACGCAACCACTATCTGTTCCAGCGTTATTTCACCGTTTTAACTGGGGGACACTATGTATCATTTTGTTTCTTATCCTTACTCTCGTACAGAACAGTACACAATGCCACCACCTAATGTTGTTTACGTTAGGTGCCCCCGGTTACAACAAGTTTATATTATGGGGTGCTTGTTCAACTGGTTGATGTCGTATCCCCCTCAGTGAATGGTAGCGAAACGTTGGGTTTTGTATCTTCACGAGTCATGAATCATGAGGAGAAGATTGGTTGTATGTGTCCAGTCTTGCTAACCGATTTGTCGTAAATTTGAGCAAACTTGAACATAGACAGGGTTTGGCTATACATTTCTGTAGCTCTTTCCCATGAATGTAATGGAAGAGGATTGTGATCACCAATTCCAAACAATTCTCAACGAGCACTGTGAGTCAACGAACGTCACACACCCGTTTGTGCCGAAGTTGTGGGGGATACATACGGGATCGTCAAAGTGACTTTTTTCCAACAAATGTTGGGAACTGGATGGTACATTTTTATGGAGCAGTCCACGTATTTTTACCGGTGGTGATTCATGTTTGCAACTCACGGAAACATTGACTCATCAGAGTTGCTCTCGATATACTTTTCAATATTCTTGTAGTCCCAAAACAAAACTGATCAAAAAATAAAGTAATTGTATGAAATTCTTGAAGAGTCAACGAACGTCACACACCCGTTTGTGCCGAAGTTGTGGGGGATACATACGGGATCGTCAAAGTGACTTTTTTCCAACAAATGTTGGGAACTGGATGGTACATTTTTATGGAGCAGTCCACGTATTTTTACCGGTGGTGATTCATGTTTGCAGCTCACCGAAACATTGACTCATCAGAGTTGCTCTAGATATACTTTTCAATATTCTCTTGTAGTCCCAAAACAAAACTGATCAAAAAATAAAGTAATTGTATGAAATTCTTGAAAAGCACCGACTGTCTTATGTGGTCGCGTGCAATGCTGAAAAAATTATATTCGAATGAATTAGCTCTTTTTCAATCTGGTGTGCTTTATATTTCGAAAATACCTTGCCTGCTCTCGGGACCTAGATGAACTGAGAGAAGCCACTGTATACAGCGATCGGATGTTTTGACTTATCTGTGTTTCGAGAGACCACATGATTCAACCTTACCTTCTGATTTATAGAGGCTTGGTCACTAATTTGGTCAGTCAGTTCCTCACGCACAACACCATCCCTTCACCTTAGCAAAACAGGATGTAATCTTACGTAAGGTTGCAAGCTTTTGTTTGGTAATACTCCTAAAAGACATTCTCCGAATTCAGCCACCATTGTAGGAAGTACAAAACAGAATTTCTCGTCAGGTGTGATTTCGTATGCGATCCATCCTAAAAACGATCGACCAAATGAGCAGACAAATACCTTTTTCTTCCCGTATACGCTGCTACAGCACCTTTTGGTGCTTAGCCGTCATGTCGTTCAAAGAGATCACCAAGACCGAGATATTGCCAGGTCACCAAAGCTTAGACAGGATCAGTCGAGATGCAGCCGTTGAGTTCGAACCACAGAACTTTCGACCAGGAAGTTCGCGCCTTAACATCTGGGCTACCTCGAGCTCAGAACGTTGCTCTTAGAAAGTCAGTGCACATGAAAAGTAGCTAATGGAATGTTGGATTTGATAGAAAGACACCGGGTCTGGACTGATTCATTCACAAATGGCTCGGGTTCTATGGTTCGAGAAATTCAGAGCCCGCTTCAATACTTAGAATGAGAAGTATGGACTACACTGTAAAATGTCTTCCGTTTTGTAGTGCAGTAAACTGGTTGTTTGAAATTTTCCGTAAGTGGGCATAGGGCTCAAATATTTTTCTACGTTCGATATATTCTTGTAAAAACTTTCGAATATGTTTGTTACTCCAGTGCCTTTCTTAGTGGTTTTGTAAGCACATCACAAACACAGCTAGACCATGTTGAATAAGCTTCATTTTAGTCGGGCCAACTTCGAGGGCTTGTTTACTTCTTTCAAGCTTTGTCATCTCCACTCGGCAATCCAGTAATGTCCGTCGATGCGGATCTCTACATACAGTAGAATGCTTTCCGTCCATATGAACTCGCAAGCAATAAGGTGTCAGATGATGCTGATATATATATATATATATATATATATATATATATACC
>NW_008752265.1:104998-143608 GCF_000715545.1 Opisthorchis viverrini | reverse complement strand
TATATATATATATGACTACCCACAGACCGAAGTAAGCATGTGAAGATTTATGTAAACACGGTCTTGCATGATGGTATGGTAACGAATACCTGGATGGTGTGCCGGTGATATGCCGAATACTCACAACTATGCCTCTTAGCAGGCATATGTTTATCGTTTCTTGCCACACACCTACCTGCATTGTCTCCTTGAGAAACACTGACGTAGAGCTTCATACTCAGCGTAACACAGGTGGGTAATATCCACCAGTTGTTCCATATGTTACTACACCAAGCTACTATGTAAAGTGAATAACTATTCTATGGAATGCATTCCGATGTTTTATATGAAGAAAACAGAACGTTGGCTTCTGTAAGTTCAGTTGTTTACTCGAATGACTGAATTTGTGCTCTATATGAAACATTTGGTCGTTATAATGTCAGATAGCAATTTTAACCCTAAATTTGTTGAAACAAACGCATTCTTTGAGGTGCCTCTCTACTGCCCTTTTAGCCGATTCAATTGGGGGGATTATTGAGCATCTAAAAACCACGCTCTAGGGTAAAGTCGCGAGAACTTAACTCAAAAGACAGTGGATTTTAACTAACTCTTTTTTACACGATTACAATCACCAGACAAAACATGAAAAGCATGTTGACCTTCTTGATGGTTGTCTTCTTGTACAGCTTTGTCTGGATTACATCCAATGTCAGCCGCGGAGTACGGCTATTGTCTACAAGAAACCTGTAGGTGAAACTAGTGCGGGCGAGGACCAATACAAATTCCACCATCCAGCGGACGCACAGAATACATTTTGAAACTGCTCCTTTGCATCTACTAACTCAGGCGGTCTATTCCAATTACACTAGTTTATACTGAACTGTGTGCGGACGAACCTGTTGTCCAGACATTGGGCCTTCTCTGGCCTTCCAATTGCACTGACAGTGGTGCTCGTCATACAGTTATCATTATTCAGCATGACTTAACCCATGTGTACAAAACCACCTAACCGTTTATCTCTTTTGTTTTTTGCTTGCTGATGGAAACTATTCGGGCATCTCAGGTGCATCGTTGATGACAGTATGGTAGACGCTTTTTGTGAGCTGAAACATTCCTGCAAAGGCGTAGTCCCTGAGTTGTTGTCGGCCTCATGTTCTACTTGAACTCAAATTGGACTGATTTCGACAAATACACTCGTTTGCATATCATTTCGCTAAGTTTGTGCAGTTTGGGGTTCAAGTAGAACATTAGGTTGACAGAATCTCACGCCTACCCGATGAGCCCCAGGAAGGGAGGAACCTGCTGTGGACTGTCGAAAAGCTTTCAGCAACCTTGTGAGTAGAGCCCAGTGTTCCATTCGCAGGAGCATTCAGTATGAAAATTGTCGTGTGAAGCGTGCAATGGTATTCACCTGGCTAATCGTGTTCACTAAATTGCCTTCTTCTAGGTTTGATGGTGCGACAAGACCTTATACCAAGGCTGAAAACATAGAGCGACGTATATTGAAGAACTCACAGTCGCCATATTCCTCACATATCGAATTCCAAGGATCCTCTAATTACTCAGTGGAAGGTATCGAAAATCTACTGAATTTTAGTCAATAAGTGTTGACGGTTAGTTTCAGTTATCATCTGAAGTGTCTGGAGTAGTCTGAAAGATCCTAGACTTTTCTACTTAAAAGTACTCATACATGTCGTGGTGTCCGTGATGGATTTAAGCGTGTTGCTGAAATACAGTCATCAGGACGTTCGACTGGAGCTGTCGGAACGCTCGCCGCTCGAACAGAATGTCCTCTTTTTGCTGGTGCACGGGGCGGGCTGACTACTCGCCGTGTGTCTTGGCTGCTCGCACGGCCCACTGGAGGGCAGCGCCATTTGGCAGAGAGCTCGGTTTCGTGAGTTTTAGCTGTCTGTCCGCACTCTTCGCTAGGTCAGCATGGTGTTTGGTCATGCGCGGGTGGTTTTTCTAGGTCACATCTCTAAGGCGAGTCAATAAGCTTGGTTCCTCCGCACCGATCAACCGTTCTACACGAGCGACAGGTTCCTGTCTGTCGCACGCTAACTTGCTAGAGAACAGAGCGGTGTCGATGGCGCCCCATTCAATGACGCCTTTGCCCTACGCAAGTTTGCGGGCATGCCTGAGAGATAGCGCAACGTGTGAATGGGATGCCAGCAAAAATGCGTAGGCGTCTCACATTCTGGTTCCAAGCTGGTGCAATTTGCGACTTTCGAGGCTCGAGTGCTTGCAGGCATGGGGCCGTTAGGTCCAATTACATCAGGCCCAGTGTACGTCATATTTTTGACTTGACGCATACCTCGATCCGCAGAGGGCTGAGGGGTAGCAGTACCTTCGGTCGGCTAAGCCAGCTGCCAGTCACCTCACAGTGGGTTGTTTCCACATGCAAATATCTTGAGATCTTACCAACGCATTCGTCCTACCTGACCTAACAGAGATGTACTCGATGACTCCTTACAGTAATCCGCCACCCTATTAGTCAATAGGTACGCTTGGATGTAAAACGTTCCGACTATGCAGGGTGAATGCAAAACGAAGCTGGTCATTCAAACGTCAGTCTGCAAACAGTCGTTATCAGATTCTCCCAATCATCCGTACGCTAGTCTTTCAGCCCTCACAATGGGTCTCCAGGATCCTGATGGGCACCTACATCGTAACAGGATAAAGCTGCTATACGCAGTGCGCAGACTGGTTGAGATGCAATTCCGGATGCGTATTCGAAACTATGGTTTGTACCAGCTACCACCTTAGGACAGAAAAGTGACTGCCAGGGGCCTGCCTACGGCTTGGGAACTCCAGCCGTAAATGGTGCTATGTAGTCGGACGGTAGGACGAAAAGGCGTTTGGCGGTCTGGGTTGGAACGATTGATCGAAGTACGCGATGGATGAACTCTGGTGTGTTTCAGGGCCTGCGGCTTAGAAGTACACGCCAGGTGTGGGCTTTCTGTCCCATGGTCAAATAAGGACGATGGTCACATGTGCCCCGGTGGCACTCTAATACCTGCCTTCATGAGCATTCCAGTGTCATTTTGGAAAGTACTGTGGAAACAGTGCTTATCCGGAGGGTCGCCTAGAGAGCAGCCAACCATCCAATAGGACTCTAACCGAGAAGTGGATGACCAGGAAAACTTCCGGAGGTTTGTTACAGTGACATTCAGAGAATATGGTGATCGAGAAGAATCGTCCTGATTGTGGCTTGTTGTAGTGTTCATTCTTATATTTCATTCAAACATGTGGAACTAGAATTCTTGCCCTACAGTTCTACAGTCCAGTTTATGCCGTCGAATGATTCAGCATCAGAAGTTGCTGACTGGTCAGATAACGTTGCAGATCAACTTATCTCTCACATATATGCGATCGGAGAGGTCGGAATCTTAACCAATGTCTCCATAAAAATGGTTGGTGTGCGTACTTTGCGCAACTCGTTAGACCCATCAAGCATAGGGGGATGCCAACCTGTCAGCGGAGTCTAGTTAGAAACGCAACCAAAATAGACGACGCATCAGACGTTACTCAAATATACCAAATCGGAGAGCCATCACATACTGACGGAATAATACTGGTAATACGGGATTGAGCGCAGACTCATGTTTCGGCTGCAAAAATTAATATGCGTACATCATCCCAGGTGTCGACCGACATGATTAATTCGTAGGATATCATGACTCCAAATGCAGAATCTGGCTTTTGCTTGGTTACTTTTTTGTGAACAAACGTAAATCCGCTACTCAAACTGGCATCCGTGTTGCACGTTATTGAAGAGTGACGGAGGGGTGGGGTGCGATAAGTTGGCAAGTTTGAGGATCATCACTGAAAATGATGATCTGCAGATAATGAATTAAGCTCGAACGTGTAAAAAAGGGTGAAGTGAATGAAAGTGAACCTGAAGGACACGAAGAACCCAATAGTGGTTAGGAAACGGGAGAAATAAACAGGTTTTACAGGCTGGATATATTTATTTTTGGTCCGTCGTCACAGGTTTACCATAAAAGCTCGCCAAACTACTCAGAGAAGCATACTCAATACAGAAAGAGATATTTCACTATAAGAAGTAAATTGCCGATTTCTTTTTTTGGCTATTCTTTGAATTTGAAAAAAATCAGGTAACCCACCCAACGGGAACCTTTCCTTGCATTAGTCCAATTTGCTCGGGTATCCCTGGTTGTCTTCGTTACACTCAGGTTCTGATCACCCAATGCACCTATGCATTAGAACTAACTTCCCTTTCGTTTTTTTCAAGTAGTCTGTGGGATGTTCATATTTCACAAAAGCGATTCCTGCGGCACAGACACTACATCTCTGTGCGTTTGTCACCACTACCTTTTAGTGGATACGGTTTAAAGGGCGGGGTCAAATGCGATTTTTTGCTCTCTAACCAGTCGAAGAAGGCAGCACTCTGGCGTTGGTCCAATCGTAAGCATGATAAGGCTTGTGATCAAGCATCGATGCTCTGTATATTTAATGCAATTCACATTAACAAATGACGCAGACTAACGCTATCGAGACAGTCAAAAAATCAAAACAAAAAAGGTCATTCAGTTGTAGCATCCTTTCGGTGTCTAACTGCCATGCTGAAGGTTGCACGAAGGCTGGGATACTGCCAGGCTGCCCAAGCTTAGACAGGGGAAGTCGAGAGGCAGAGGTCAGGTTCGAACCACGGACCTTTCGGTCAGTAAGTTCGCGCTCTAACCATTTGGGCCCTCACGCCCATTCAGACAGTCTGCTTGACCATCTTCTATGTAGTGATGATTTCTTGTATCTTGATGTGTCTACCAAACAGGATAATTCTACACTTCGGTGGGAGATTTCGAAGAAAAGGCTTCCCACTCGGTCGTGGCATCTTATTTGTGATTCCTGCTACGCATACCCATATGCGATTTAATTCAGTGATTTGCACGGTAACTTCCTCTTCAAAATGGATCCTGCATCAACTCAACTGCAAATAGACTGTATTTTCCTCAAGCATTCTAGTCGAACATAAAAAGAGCTTCTAGGTTATTTCGTCATGTTTGGTTTGTGGATAGTCACCATGGCTGCCAACTTCGGTTTCATTTTTCCTGTAAAGGACCGTTTATGTCAGTCTACTATTTGCGCAAACATTTGTCAAAGCAAATAACACAAGCAAATGTGGGCATTGTGTGCGACATTGGTGGAAGGAGCTAAAATTCACTACAAACTCAGTACAGTCGACTATTACATCGCCCGTTCACCCTGGTTTCATCATTTGAGGTAGTTGTTATCCAGGCCTTCAGTTGACATGCTTATTTTATCAAGCACATTACGACAGCCTCTTTGTATGAATGTTTTTTCCCTCGCCGCTCAAACGTTGACACGACCTTCGAGTAATTTGGATACATATGAAAGTAATTCACAGTTATCTTTCCCGGGACATCTGTGGGACATGCTGATAGGAGCGGGACGCATGGTACAGCGTTTCTACTGTCCTGAGGTCCTTCTTCATTATGTTTGTTGAACTCAGCTTCAGATTCAGTCAACGGCGTATTCGAATTACACCAGTCTTTCCACCAGCAGTGTGACCCCGAGGGTATTTTTAACCGTAGTCGAATCACAGAAACACCAACAAAATCTCGTAACAGCTCAATAGAGCCGACGGAATTTATTGGCAGAGATAGGAGAACAAGGTCACCACTCTTTTTTCATCCTACCGCACTGCTTGCATTCATTCACGGACAGTTGACAAGTGGGCTGCAAGACCTCTTCTATGATGCTGTGATTGCCGAACAGTCTTTTTAGACGTAAATATCCTCAGACAGAAAAGCCACTGAGAGTATAAAGCAATTTGTGTAGTTTTATTTTGGTGGGAATGATGTGATGAATTTTTTGAATCCAGTTACCACTGAGCCCAAGGCCTATTCTGTGATTCTACATGTACCGTGCCCATTCGAAAATCCCGTAGTGTAGTGGGAATTTTTCCACCATGGATGTATCGCTTGTTGAAACAAGATTTCGTAGACAACCTTGAATGTATTTCGCAAACGTCGTAAAGGCATTTTTCTTTTTTATGATCTTTCAGTCAACAATGGATGCTTTTCATCGTCTTATGTTTAGATCGAATTTAGTATAATTAATATTGTCTCGGTGAATCTTGTTCCACGGGACAGTATGGGTTAGCCGAAGTAGATTCTTCCATCCATTATGACTGAAGGGCAGTTTTGCAGTCTTGAGCCAATCGTTTATAGAAGCATCATCATCATAATTTTTTAGCTAAAGCAACATGATTGTATCTCAGCCCTATTAATTCTTACGAGCTGTAGGACAAATGTTCACTGAAATTATGCCACAGGTGAAAACCGAAATGAATTCGAACTAAAGTAGCCGTTGTTCAAGAGGTCATATGTTCTAAATGGCTGGGTCGGCTTACTCTATCGCTGTCTCCTGGAGCAATAAAATCCCGTATTGCGAGATTGTGTTTGGTCGAGATTCTTACACCGCCTTATCGGGAATCGCTCATTGGTTTACTTTTTCTTTAGGTCTGATCTTTGTCCTAAAAATGTAAACCAACCAAGAGATTTGGAAAAAGTTTGGAATTTATTGAGAAATCATCGCCTCAGAAGGGTTTGGTAAACAATCGGTGGTTTGTAATTGAACAAAGGCTTCAGTCAACGATTCACCGCGGGTGTCACTGTTAGATTTCGTTGGCCTTTGAGGGCTTGTGAGTGTTGCGACAAGTTAGTTGGGGGGAGGAGAGTTGGGTGAGGTTAAGTGGAATTCAGTGATAACTACCACTCATTCTGATAACTGCACATCAACACGTGTCAGTTCTATTGATCCAAGACCGTTCTTCACACGCTTCCGGTGAACAGTCAATTAAAGCACCCTGAAGCGGAAGATCAGGGAACCAAACCCGATTGGAACTAATTTGAGACTCCCCCAACCCATCAATTCAAGATTTTGACAACCATGCTAACCAACAAGAGCAGTTAATTGACACTAAACACTGATTTAGTGCGCTAATATGAAAACGTTTTACTGATGGGTTCTCCTTCTGCCTTAAAACCTGCTCACTTGACCTGGTAAAGCGTTTGTCTCAAAAGCGAAAAGTTGCCGAATTAAAAACTACTGGTTGTTTACCAAAGCTTCTGAGACAACTGAGAGATTTTTAAGTGGATTGCTCCCCTCTATGTTTCTTACTGGGTGGGGCCACTGTAATCCCCTTTCACCAAAAGTTAATCTCCGTCTTACTAAAGTGGTTCGATTACACGCGAGCATTCTTTGCACTGTCTGGTCCATCATATACCACCTCCATAACCCCCCGAAGCTTGTTGTACCAGTTATTGTTGAACCTTGTTCTATCATGCCTGTCAGTCTTGTAGGTCTTATATTATTCTATTGATCCTTTCAGAGTTCGAATCGCCAAAGTGACCGATGCCAGAATTCGAATGCTATCTGACGTAATCAATGGCATCAAAATAATCAAACTTCACGCTTGGGAATCATTATTCTTGGCATTAACACGTGAAATTCGTCGGTAAGTTCCAGTCGGTCAAAGTTGCGAGCCTGGTTAAAATTGAATATTCCATGACATCGTACCAAACTCGAACCCTGCAGGAGTATCTGAGTATAATACTGCGAATTTTTGAAATGGTCAGATGACTATCATCGATGAACAACGTGTTCTTCATAATTTCTGATCGGGTGAAACAGGACGAATGCTTTCAGAACTTTGCCACAGGGAACAAAGCAATCTTCTCTTGAAGGAACACCACTGTGTTGACTATACTGTGGACCATTACGCCCTCACTTTAGCCAAAGTCATTAAAACTCTTATATCCTTCCGCATTATTCTCATTCGACCTTACGTATTGAATCAAGGTTTTCGACCACCTCCCTCCAAAAAAGTCATCTTACAGACCTCAAAAAATGGTGTCCTTCTATCCTTTGTTTTCACCTATGGGATAGATGCGTCTGGTCGATAAGTCGTCCGGTAATGCAACACTATCATAAACCAGGCAATGTCTTACCGAACACTGACATTTTCATATTTTAGCAGCGCGAACACTAGTGTTCTTGAAATTGAGTTCGGGCACTAGACATGAGTCATTCGCCCACAGACACCCACAGATTTGTGGATCATCCGTGTACTGAGGGTCACGAAAATTTCACAAATGATTGGATCTATGTTGTAGCATAGTTTTGTTTTCGAAGGGAAATCACTTGAGGCCGCATGTCAGTGTGTGTGTATGTAGAATATTGGTGTTGCCGTCTCACCGCATGGTTACTGGTTTTTTCGCCAAACTTGGTAGCTGGACCGCAAACATTTTTTCGCTAACCCATGCGATATTGTCAGTGTGGTGTCGGTTGTTTGACCTCTGGCGACAAAAACAAAGCATGGTAGAAAACCGGAAGAAAAAGGCTTAGCCCTTCTTGGGGCTCATCAGGTAGGCGCAGTCCCCGGGTTTTCGTCAACCTTATGTTCTACTTGAAACCAAATTCCACGAAATTAGCGAATATACACTCATATGCAAACTAATTTGGTTCTTTCGACAGACTCACTTGGAACCCAGCTGAATCTCTCGTTTATGATGCTCTCACGCAACTGAATGTGCTGCACCAGGCGGCCTCATGTTTCAGTCGCTACGATATTCGAGACACCGCGATACATGTATATCTTTGTAATGTACTACTCATAAGGTTGCTGAAAATCCATCGACAGCCCACGACTGTTTTCGGCGATATGATTCAGGCAGGAGGGTTGTTCGTCCATCTTGGATGGAAATAGGTCGATTGACAGACACATTGTCGACACACTGTCGACGGATTTTAAGCACCCTTATGAGTAGTGAGTGCATCACAAATATATACATGTATCGCGATATCTCGAATATCGTAGCGACTGAAACATGAGGCCGCCTGGTGCAGCACATTCAGTTGCCTGAGAGCATCATAAACGAGAGATTCAGCTGGGTTCCAAGTGAGTCTGTCGAAAGAACCAAATTAGTTTGCATATGAGTGTATATTCGCTAATTTCGTGGAATTTGGTTTCAAGTAGAACATAAGGTTGACGAAAACCCGGGGACTGCGCCTACCTGATGAGCCCCAAGAAGGGCTAAGCCGGTCGTGGACTTTCAATGGAGTTTCAGCAACCTTATGAGTAGCACATTACAAAGATATACACGGAAAAAGGTTTCACGGCGCTTGCGTGTTTTAACTTAACTGAATTTCACCTACCAAAGTACCACGTTTTAAATGGAGTTATCCGGAGGTGACAATGACACTGAAAGGAGGCGTCGCGGTAGGACTCGCTGTTTTCCATCAAGTATCTCGTTCGCTGACTATCGATTGCTGATGATTTTATATTCGGATTTAACTATCGGAGGTATATTCAAGGTGTCATGTGTGGAAGGACGACATTATCCCAACCTCGCAGGATAAGGCGGTCTAGGTTTTGCATGCGCAGAGGCCTTAGTGAGTGATTCCAATTGAAAAAATCCAATTCATCCTATTGCTATTTCGCTTTATTGAATTTCTAATTTACTGGACAAAATGCCAAACGCCAAGTCAAGACTAAACCAACAGATTTTCATATCTTGCCGGAACAGAGAAAGGCCGTAATTTGGGAGTTTTCACAGTTTCAAAATACTTTCAGCGGTCCCAAACGTAGAACATTCAATAATTTCAGATAAGGCGTATGAGAACACGATTTAAGAACAATAACGACACAGTGGTCTTAGAGACTGTAGTTTAGTTTCAGTTTTGAGGTAATCTAGTTGCCCGGATCAATGGTTCGTGTGCGTACAATTAAGCCTTCTGTGTTCTCATCAACATCTCTTCCCAGAAAATTAACGTTTTCGGATTTTCAGTGTGTAATCGAGTGGTTAAAGCATGAGCAGGGTCAATCAGCTGACCTGTCTCAGAGGTGTTTTTGCAGTAGATGACCTACGATTTGATCTGGCCGTTAGTTATGTAGACCTGTTTTACACCAAGGTCTGCGGAATGGTTCACGATCCTTTGAGAAATACGTCGATTAGTTTCGCCGATATAGGTGATACCGCAACCTCACGTGAACTTACAAAAATGGTATGTATGGTCATGACCGCCCAAGCTCTGGGATGAACATGGTTCATCTCACGAGTTTACAGGGCGTTTCGAATCCCCGTTATTAGTTGAAGACTAAATCATTAGACCAAGATTTGGTAGTCAACAATGTGGTTGACTCACACTTGGTCAGGATGGAGCGCCACCCATCTTTCAATCAAGCAAACCGTACCACATGGCTACGTGTTGACTGGCCGCTCTATTGACCTTTGTAGTCTGGAAACCGGATGTTCCTCTAACATACCTTTTCAACTCACTTTACGATTTTGATGGTAAGTTATCCTGGTGTAGGTAAATCGTAAAGCCTTTACTTGAGCATAGTTTTCTTGTTTAAACAATGGATCTCAAGTAAGCCCCAATCTAGCTACATTAGCCGTTATTCAAGTGCGTCCACCCTCTTCTCCCTACTCAGCATTTATACTAAACTGTCCTATTTTCAGACGTGAAACCCATCTGATCGTGTTTGTCCGACTTTGTCAAACATTTCAATTTACTCAGCTGGTCTACCAAGTCAAGGTCACAACGTTGGCAATGCTGTTGCCTATCGTGCTTTTACATGAAGGTCCAACGGATCCGTTGGCGTTACGAAGTAGCGAACTGTTCACTTTGCTGAGCTATCTGAATGCTTTGTTTCTTTCGCTCACACTGTTCCTTCCAATGTGCATTCAATATCTGTTCGACACTAAAGTCAGCTGTGAACGCATACAGGTAATTTCTCCGTCCAGTTGAATCACGTGACCATATGCGTATCTTCCTTTGCATACCAGATAGTACCACAACTTCTGTTTTAGTCTATAGCTACTTTACTATTTATAGCTGTACACAAATGATCCCACATAGTTTTTCCGAGTATTATCTATTTTTTTCCAGAGCTTCCTGATGATCCCCGAACTTCAGGATGATAGGCAACCCGCCGTGATCGACACAGAGGAACCACACATTTATATGGACAACGTCTCGGCACGTTGGTTTGACGTAAGTAGAATAACCAAAAGTTTTCCCCTGAATGGGGCTCTGTAAGTGCATGCTGCTCTGCGAACATATGGGTGTTGTTGACTAATTTTGATTCAAAGTTTGTCGAGTGTATTCCATGATCCATTGAGAAAGACTTCGATATAGGTGTTACCCAAACTTACAAATGTTATGTATAACAAAATGATCACTCAATATATGGGACCTATTCTGAAAAAGTTCTCCATGTTTGTCCAGATAAAGCGCAATTAAACTGCTCTGCATGTGCGATTCTAAGTGGACTGAAGTTTCTGCTTGATGTTGTTTGGTATGGTCGCAATTTAATTGGACGCACATCGTAATTTACTTTTTGTCTGTGTTGTTCAAATTGGGTGCAAGCTTTGGGTTGCTTTGTATGGAGAATGAACTTTTCTGGATAACCGTTGGCCAAAATAGTCCTTATCCACAAATCCTGCTTCGTCAGTTGGTCGACTTTTCAGATGAGTCCAACCCCTTGACGTTGTACACGGATGTGAGGAATTGTCGCACAGTAGTAGCCTTGGCAATCGACATATCTCCTCAGCGTTGCCATGGCGTACATTAGTTTGCAAAGCGCTCTTCCCGGACACTTCATTCTCATTTGAGTGCTTACTAATCACAGAATTTCCGCAATGTTCATAGCCGTGAATAAATTCCTGTTGCTGGAATGATATCGAACTATGTGTAGCAATTATTGCTGTGTCGTAAACATATCCGTGTTGGGAATCAGGAATGTGTGAAATTAGTTGACGAGTGACTGAAAAATCATTGAATAAAAGTTTTACTACTTATATGGGATGATTCCGAAGATGTCCAATGATCATTCAGAAAAGTGGTATAAGTTGCAAGGTGTTAACTTTCAGAAGCCACACACCTATAGGATTCCTCAAACTCATTGAATCTTTCACCATCAGAACCTGATAATGTCAGGTGTAAACAAGCTAGCCCTTCAAACGGTTAGATTTAACGCTTGAAAATTCTTTTTGTATCTTTAATTTTGAACAACATGTGTGCAGACTAACATAACAGGGGATGAAAGTCAAGCTGAAGTTTGAACCCGGTTCATCAAAATATTAGCCCACGGTCTTTTAACCATTTGGTATCCGGGGCTGGCTTTCCTTTGTCGCAGTGCAACTCAGTGCTGTCTGCTTATGACTGAAGGTCGTATTCTGTTTGCGACCGACGCAGCTAAATGGAGTCTTAACGTCTGACAACCCGCATCTGCTATTTATTCCTACAAATAGAGATAACAGGACGTAATACCTCGAAGGGCCAAGTAGTCCACCCGCTATACATGAGCGAATCCTGCCATAGAATCCCTAGATTTCCGGAAGGTTTTTGCTTGCAAAAGACAACTTCATACATGGCACGTTTTATGTAGAAGAAATAGTTTGGCGAAGTAACTTACCGCAAAGGTTGAGTTTCGGGCACCATCTGGACATTTTTGGTTGAATCTTCTTTTAGGATGGTAGAAGTGGTTAGAATCGTCACGAAGGCCATGTCTTCTGATGCAGAGTACATTTTAGGAAAGCTTTAACGTAGTGATACATCTTGGAAGCCAACCAATATGTCAGCACAAAGTGCGAAATGAAACCGATGTGCCGTTGAGTTCGGTTGTACAAAGCCAGCCCTCTGATTCAGTTGGATTTGACTACGCTCACTCCACAATTACTATCCGACACATTTTCATTTTTGCTTTCTGTGGCTTAGCCAAAGCGTCCATTTTTGGGATTGATCCACCGCCTTCGTAAAGGTGTTTGGCATAATCTGTATCGCAGATTCTCAATCTAATTATGAACATAATGGTTGACGTTGCTGTCAGTACCGAAAAAAGTTGAGAGGTTTAGTTTGAGTCCATTCTGTTTGAAGCAAACAAAATGTCAATATGACTTGGAGACGTCAATTCCATCGTGTAGTAATCGCCAGAGGTTTCAGGGAAGCGGTTGGCTTCCGTACACCTCGCACACAGGCAAATGGTACTTCCGCTTATACTGGTATTGAGACTAACTGACGCTATTAATAAATTTGATTATAACGTAGGAAATCGAACATTATACATAATCTAAAAACCATGGCCTCTGCAGTTTAGACTAACAATCAAAGATCGGCAATGCGACATTGTCCTACAGTGGACGTTTGGAGACTACACTAAATTTTCATGTGTTCTAAATTCGTATAAACTCGTTTGGTGCAATTACAGACAGACTCTTGTGAGGGGAGGCGGCAAGTGTACCACTAAGACACTTTTATAGGCCGACTGATATCAGTACTTAAGTGCGTTGTCTTCCAAAGTTGGCGAGACTAGAACAGCCTAAACAAACTAGGTGCGCACCAGTGTTCCATTTGCTTCTCCCGAATTCATTTCTGAGTTCAACAGGGTATATTATATAAGGAACGTACCATGACATTCAGGTCGGCTGTATGAACCGAAGGTTGTACCTGATTTCTCCTACGTTGCACCCTGCAATTTGACTTTTGGCTTGTCATCTAATCTCAACCAACGTGTTTGAATGTCCGTGGTGACTTAACCGCTAAGAATACACACCCTGTGCACGTGTTATTGGCCAATTTACCTGATGCAAATGGGCAAACTACGGTTGGACTACAAGAGCCAGCCTCCCGCTGAGCCTCAAAACTATGATGTGCAGGACTCCCGTATTATGACATAAGCAACTGTGTACCCGTTCTTAAATACAACCTTTATTTTACTGACCACAAATTAATCCATAGAACTTTTTAAATCGATCTCAAATGTAAGCATAGTTGAAACTTCCAAAACCGCCTTTCTATATCATTTACCCTAATAGCAAACAACTTATGACACGTGACATTTTATTTGTAGACACCAATGTCTCTGGTAAGTGCGAATTTCAGTCCTTTTCCCAGACAGTTTTATCACTTAAGCGGCACTGGTGAATTCGATAATTTGGTGTAACGCGTGGCTGTGATTATTGTACTGATCCTTTCCAAGAATCACGTTTTGAGTGTTGATGACTTGAGTGGGACCATACATGATTCATTGAAAAACTGAATCACAGTCATCCGTGTATTATCTTTCGCACCACGCTATGGAAATTGCACTGTTGCGGGTTGCTTCGGTGTGTCCTGTCTGAGATTTTTTTACCAGCTTTCTCCTTCTTCCAAAATACAGTTTTCCCCTTGAATGAGCGCTTGGGGAGACCGTTAATAACGGGTGGCTTGTGGAAAGTAGTTGCTTTCTTGGGGGAAAAAACACAAGAAGACGATTCAAGGGATTATCACTGCTTGAGACTGACCTTGGATGATCTCTATGAAAAGAAGGAGGACTGTGGTATAGAACGCCACGAAAAAGCCAAAGTGTCCCTTCCAAAACCTGGGAAACCCAAACATAGCAATTGGTTTTCAGTTTTGTATGGTGCTTTATTTGAGATTGTATGCGTTATGTAGAGATTAGTTATGTACCGGACACCGACAAATCGTTGTACCTTCAAAGATCTGCTGCTTCAAAATTCCCTATTTATTTTACGGTTGAATCACCTTAGGTCACGTCAACACACGCTGAGGATCAGATTGTGAAATTAGTCATTGTATGCAACAGTCTGGCGACTTTAAAAGAAGTCAGAGAATTCAGTATCAGCAAGCAGAGCTGCTCACAACTACAGGAAGTTTCGGTGGGTCCCATACAGGGCTTTTTACCGAGAAGTTCTCAGTGGTATCTCTATTTTGCTGCTTATTTTATCACTTTTTCCTCAAGAGGCCTGGGGTAAAGTAAGCAAATAACTGGAGATTATCACAGCCGAGTGTAAGAGAAGGAGCGCTCCCTTGGTATGAACTAGTGTTTGCATCTTTTCTATCGACAAAAAAGAAGGCGGTATTAATTGATGCGTTTAACATGTTCGAGTGATTGTGCCACTTAATCCGACAAATTTCCCGGACTAATTCCCAAGGAGATATTTTGACCTTGTAATCACAAACGTATTCTTCAAATACAGGGAATGCTGGGTCTTGTGATGTCTCAAGTTATATTTGAGTGCACTGTGTATATATGAAGCTTGCTTTTGCTCCAGAAGTCTGTGATTGGCTCAAAGAGTGAGAGTTCCTGGACGAATGTTCTTGATCAGAGTGCTTAGATTCGAACCAACTCATAAAAGATGTGAGTGGTATGGGTGGATAGCTTGAAATCTACAAGCTACCAACTGCCCTGTTTGTTTAAACCGCTGCCTGCGGTTTAAAAAAATTACCCCGTGCCACTCACACCAAACGATTCAACTTCATTGCGCATCTTTGCATCGGAATCCCGATGGGGCTTTGACAACTGTTCGTTTTACGGAAGAATGTCAATGTGCTACTGACTACGAGGAATTACATTGAGTCTCCAGTTCCGACGATTCGAACATGTATATGAGCTCACAGCTGAACAACACATGCGTGCTTTGTGAACCTAACGAAGGCGAATGCTCGTACATGGTTTACAAGTGACATACGTGCCACTATTGGTAAAAACAAAGAGCGATAGATTACGATCATAGTTTCATCTACTGTTGAAACGCACGCGTTATTTATTTTCTACTTAACAGAGTTACCTGCCGCTCTCAGCTTAGTTGTCTGACGCCTCTGAAATATTTTGTTCCTAATTCAGCTAAAATTTTCAAACATTTGCATTAAGAGGAAGCCAGTTGCAGAGAATCGGAATATCATGGTATTTGTGAGCGAGTGTTATTTATAGAAAGGTCATTTCACCCTTGGATATGAAGATTTATCGCTGACTGAATAAACACGTTCAGCTGTAACGTTAACGTTTCTATAGTTGCGCGCAGATTAAAAAAATGACTGCAAATCTTCGCTGCGCGAAATGGTGCATCCCGTTCCGGCCATGCGTTGTTTCCCGTCCCTCTCGTGTTAGGACAAAATCAAGCAATTTCTCCTAGTTATTGCTCATTTTTTCATGACGTGGTCTTCGTCACATGCAGCACCGGTATGCTTCCAAATGACAACTCAGTCGCCTGGTTCTGCCCATAACTTCTCCGTGAACTGTCACTGAACATTAAACTGAGATCCGACCTTTGCTTGTCCACAGGAGGATCTATGAAAGCGAAATATACTATTCTTACTAGGGAATCAATAGAAAGGTCAACAGTAGGTTTACATTGATCTTGCTCTCTCTCCTTCTGTTAAAGACTTTTTGGGTCGGATATCCCAGGCACTTATGGGAGTCGATTTTTAATTATTCGTCAAACTTGTTTTCCTACTTACAGCTTAAGCTGAAGCCGACACTTAGTGGAATCAACCTTAAATTCGTTGGTCCCCAACTGATTGCCATTGTAGGACCAGTGGGCTGCGGTAAAGTAAGTCCTTAGTTGACTTTATGTGCATATTTTGGAACTTTTAAGCTAGATGCATCTCTGTCAATCTCAAGCGGCTTTGCCAACCAAAAGTAGGAGACACGAAGGTAACATCGGTTCCGATAGCAAAATATATGGTTAGTCTATTTGTTCTGATTGTTCTGGTTTTGTTCTGATTTGTTCTGATTTTCTGGTGATCCAGCGGTGGCATCAGGATCCACTTGACTATCTGTGCGTGCCAAAACCACTATGCTTGGTTGCATTCCTATGAAAGAAGTTAGACCTGACAGTCAATGACAATGGACACGCAACTTTTGATCCAAATGTACGTGAGCTCAAACCAACTTTAGCAGTAAAACCATCGGAGCACCTTTTTCTGTGAAGTGTCCGATTTCTTGTAATATCACAATCCTGGCTGACAGAAATAACTCTTAGATTAGGAGAATAGATAAAATGAAAACCGTTATGACGTTGGAGTTGGTATGTTTACCTCCTGAATCGACATTTGTGACCACTCCTTTCTTCACCATGGTTTCTGTCAATTACAGTTTTTGGCATGTGCAAATAAGTCATCTAGAAGGCATAATTTTTATTTTCAATCGTCGGTTGTAAGAACATTCACGATGGCTATGTGTAACAAATGCTACTGG
This sequence comes from Opisthorchis viverrini, assembly GCF_000715545.1. Taxonomy (NCBI): domain Eukaryota; kingdom Metazoa; phylum Platyhelminthes; class Trematoda; order Opisthorchiida; family Opisthorchiidae; genus Opisthorchis; species Opisthorchis viverrini. The sequence goes on along the minus strand of NW_008752265.1, from coordinate 126,597 downwards.
GCTAAAATCTCTCCTTTTTGAAACTCCTGTTTTTTCTCCTCTGATACTGTTCTCCAGTAAGATACCACCCTCTTGCCGACGAAGTAAAAACTAGGATCTCCGAAGCTTCTCGCAAATTTGTTGTGTCCAAAAACCAATGCCGATAAGGTGTTGACATTGGCTTGGCAGTGTAGAAAACACTGAAGCGCGTCTGCTACTGCCACGTAGTTATGCAATGCGATTGGTCACACGGCGCTGAATACATGATCTCAGTCCGTGACCCTTAGTGTTGCATATAAATTATGAGAAAACCATGCTGACCACACAGTGTATCGGACTGACTTCGGTGGCCACCCAAAGGCTAGAATCGGTGGATTTAGTATGACCAGTCCGGTGGCGCTAGTACAGTCGCCTCTTAGAGAACGTAATGCCTCATGCTTAGGCCTGTCCCGTATGGAAGAAGGGAAGGAGTAAAAAACAGATGACCTGGAAAACTGGTAATTTGTGCAGTCAGCAGGCTTCCGGTGCAGACACGCGTCCATCAGTGGGCAAACATTATTAATGGCATGATATAGTTACGAAGTCGATCGCATTGTTCGGGCGATCCACTCACTTTCAATGTTCAAACTAAAAAGATAATCCCTCCAATGAATGCAGTTCTCGATCCACCTTGGGGATAGTGCGGAGCACGCACTGTACACGGGACACAAAATACATTTGGAAAATTTTGAGGTTTTGATGTGAGGACTACGGTCCACGTCACACAGACTGATCGCCGAGGCGGTAGAAATCGCCAAGCATCCCAGTGTTAACAAAATAGAAGGTGTAGAACTGGCAAGCGTGTGGAGAGTGGTTCTGGATCAGTCGAGCTGACACGTGTTGTTGTGCGGTCATCGGAAGGAAGAGTTGTCATCATCTGAATTCCACTTGACTTCAACTCCCCTCAAACTAAATTGTCCGAGCACTCACGATCCCACAAAGACCAGGAAAAGTCTACCAGTGGCAGCCGAGGTGAATCATCAGCCCGATCAGAATTAATTTGAACCCCCCAATCCACCAAAGCAAGATTTTGACAACTTAACTTACCGACAAGAGCCGTTAATTGACATTCAACACTGATCTAGTGTGATAATCTGGAAAGGACTGACTTACTGATTGGTTCCCCGTCTGCCTCATAACCTGGCCAATTTGGTGACCTGCTCACTTGGAGCCGTGAATTGACCCCCAACACGGATCTAGTGTGATGATCTGAATAGGACTCGCTGATTGGTTCCTCGTCTGCCTTATAACCTGGTCACTTCGGTGACCTGCTCACTTGGTCTGATGAAGCTTTTGTGTCAAAAGTGAAACGTTGCCCAAATAAAAACTACCGATGGTTTATCAAGCTCTTCTGAAACGAAACGACACCTTAGGGATAGTTTTTTTTCGAAAGATGGACGCCACTGATTTATACATTAGTACATTTTTTCCTGACGTATTTCATTGACACAGAGCTTATCTGCAAATGTTTGTAATTCACCCTAAAGTGCATACTAATCAACAGCTTTGGTCTTTAATTAGAATAAATCTGATCGGCTACTTGGTGAGCTTAATAGAACCGACTAACGCTACTTGGGTTGGCATGTCGTTTCCATCTCACTTGCCGCAGTATTAGCGTCAGAAAAGATGTTCAAGTTCAGATTTCTTTTCGTAAAATCAACGATGCAATATTCAATGGATATCGACTCACGACAGAAGCTTACCAAATGTTACGTAACCATCAAGTGACTAAATACGCTCGAACATGGTTACCAGTCGATTATCCGATTCTGTCATGGGTTTGGATGGTTAATAACACGTGCTCGAATCATTTCTGCAGTCTAGGAGTTCTGGATGTCTCTAGGTTCGTGCAATAACGGAGATGTCACATTTTTCTTATCTGCAGTTCTATAAATTCATTGTAATAACAAGATGCTACAGAGCTTGGCGTGCGGGACTCTGGCAAATAAACATACCACTTCACACTCTGTAATGGAACTCCGACTACGTGTATTAATTGTTCAGTTCCTCTGTTTGTCACGATTATTCTTCTATTTGAATCCCGAAAACCTTCATTCGTTTCTGATGAATGCTTGTACCAGGCCTTCCTCAGGCTTCCTGGCATTTTTCCAATCATCCAAAGCTCCTCAACCTGAGGAAACTCAAAAGTATACTTATGAGAGCTTCTTACCCGAGCTTGTGTGACGTCTCTTAACTATTATTGCATCTTACGATAAGACAACACAGAAACCAGATAGCTGCGGCCGACAATAATCCTAGGATCTGTGTTCGCTTCGAGATTGGGAGATTGTGCGTTCGCCCGTGATTTATTTATAATTCTGATTACTTTTGGTTATTGCTCTTGGTTTCCCAGTAAACTGGTTGAATCAACAAAGATCCTATTCCCTGAATTACAAGCGGGCACTTTTTCTCTGTGGGATTGCTTTCCCACCAGTTTTCGTGCATTTTGTTGACATTGACACCTGTTGGGATTGATCACGAACATGTTCGCCTGTTTAGACACAGTGATTCAGGTTAGTTCTGCATTAGCTGTTTGTTTAACACCGGAGTTTTCACACAGACATGTACTGTTGATGAGTACCACGAAGCAACAGTACTCTCCCTCTGGTATGGTTCACCCAGAATATTCATATCAGAGCTGAAGATGAACTATTCACATAAGGGTAATGCCGGCACGAGTTCAACAAACTAGGCACCACTTGATGGCTTCAACGTTTAGCTCCCATATCTCTGGCAGTGATTCCTTCAAAGTTCCACCTAACTTCCCAGACCTACATAATTCTCCTATCGAAGTTTTTGTTCCCATAACAACACACGTTCCATTGTTTCGTTTCCTAGCTAGTTGTTTTGATGTGTTTTTGTGGACAAATACACCTTATTGACGATTTCCATATTTGTGAACACGTGCTCTTATTCCAAAAAATCGGATCGTTTTCTATCTCCATGCGGTTATCCGCTTTTTAACGAGTCTGGCGTGAAATTAACATAGGGACATGAAATAATTCCGCCACTGATAGCACAATCGCCTGTCGGTTTTCTATCGGAATCGCACCCAATGCCTCCCTTGCCTAGTAAGCGACTGTTCATTTTGGGTTCTGGTCATGGGTGACAACTGCGGTCTGGATAAAAAGGTCAACTTTTCCCATTTTAGTCTTCTCTGTTGCAAGTCATACTCGGTGAACTTCCATACTTCGAAGGCGATGTTGTTCGTTCGAACCGTATGGCCTATATGCCCCAGGTTGCATGGATCACTCCAGGAACACTGAGACAAAATGTGCTGATTTCCGAGCCGTTTGACCACGAACGTTACTGGAAAGTCCTGCGTGCGACAACGTTGAATGTGGTGAGTGATCTCACTGTTCACTTTGAATAAGTGGTAAAACTGCAAATTGTCAGTCTATATTAGGACAGACAGATTGATCAACTCACCCAACGGGTAAACGTAAGTTTCAGTATTTTTATTTGTCTCACTAGCGGTTGTAATAGACAGATGGTTCATCCGAGGAAGATGGATTTCTTGCACTGATTTTCTTCGAAGTCAGATATGAGTCACAGCATGTCCTTTCTGTGTTGTGTTGTCTGTCCCTTCATATCTTCCATCTTGATATGAGTGATATGTTTCCAGTATTTGATGAACAGAGCCGTTTGTTCGATGAAGCTGACTCTGTCAGAAGTGAAAAGCGAGTTCCATTCTACAGGCGGTATGCAGATTATACATGAGAAGCAGTTCGAATTTCAAGCTTCGTACAAATTAGCTAAGCTAGCTAAGATGACGTTTTCGAGACTGTTGTTGGATTCGTCGATTCCTCCATTGAAAAGCGGATGGCCTGTTTTAAATATGTAGGCGGCAGCGTGCAGTAGTAAAGGAGAGCGTTTTGCCAGCAATGAAAATTGGGAGCCGGTATGGACAATGGAGTGAGGTGATCTTTTCTGGATTTTTCGTATCATTCGTTAGTTTTCTTGAAATACAGTCGCAAAGCCAGTTGGCCTCTGATTTGAAAGAACTCAGGGAGTTTAGCCGGTGGTCTGTTTAGCAAATCATTATTTAAACTTTGAAAAAAATCTAACTTTTGAAATTCTGGGAAGTCCCTCTTTAAGTCTGATAGATCTTTCTTCAGTCGAGCGGTGTAACATGCCATCTACGCAGCAGAGGATTGTACCGGGAAAAGACAACTATTCTTCACTTCAGAAACCTTGGATTTCATATAAAGCACTCAGTTGAAAGCCTTCAAATATTTCCAACATTCTGTCCAACCTGGAGCAGAGTAGTCTGCTGGTTCCCATCTGATCCATGTAATTATTATGCGACTGTTTTTTGAAAGGCAGTTTGAGAAATATTCCCGATTACTTCGTAATCATTGTGCAGCTGGCATAGATTTCACTCACATATCCATGATTTATTGATTGTCCGGAATGTTCAACCCTCAAGTTATGTGTAAAGACGCTCAATGAAACTCACCGTGTTTCTTTCCCACAGGATATCGAAAACCTTACTCAAGGTGACAAAACTCAGGTGGGCGAACGGGGTGCCAGCCTGAGTGGTGGACAGAAGGCGCGTATCAGTTTAGCAAGAGTGGCCTATTCTCAGGCAAAATTTCTTCTCTTGGACGATCCGCTAGCAGCGGTGGATGCTCGGGTTGCCAACCACTTGTTCTATCAATGCATCTGTGGTTTTCTCAGTGATCGATTACGATTGTTGGTCACGAATCAACTTCATTTCCTTCCACACGTCGACAAAATTATTATCTTGGAGGAGGTGAGTGAGCGAATCGAACGACAAATGTGGGTTCTGTATGACGAGATGATTTGAGCTTCTGGGGAATCCGCAGTTGGTTCTCTAAAGGCGTCAAAAGGTCTTTCGACTTTATTCGAACGCAGCATGTGGGCGTAGAAAGAAGAATGGGTAATCTGACACTTGGTCTAGTAATTTCAAACGATCACCAGCCTGGACCTGCTAACCTAGGAGTTAAACCACGGATATTGTCTTTGTTCTTCACCTGTTGAATTTCAATTAGTAGAGAACACTCTGTGTTACCTATGTTTTTTCAAATCTGGTAACAGCTGGCCGGGGTCGAAGTCCATGACTTGATAGGTGCGAAGCTGTTCTCGAAGGTCGATCATCATCCATATAAAAATAATCTAGGTATTCTGTATGCATTCAACAGGTGATGGTTATGGCGATATGGTGGTATGATGGTATAGTTATTCATTAGTTGTCAGCTTGTTATGACATGAGTAATACCTGGTTTGCAAAGGAAAACATTTTCAAATTAACAAGGTTCATCTGGCATTCCATCATAATGTTCTCAGTCTAGGTTGTGTTTCCATTTTTTTACTGAGATCATTCTGAAAACATAAATTTGTATGACCACACTTCGGTCAAAATGAACCAACAAACATCATAGGTTGATTACTGAATGAAAAACACGATGATAACTGCAGTTTTTCATAACTTAACGTTTCGATCACAATGGGTGACCTTCACAGGAGCAAAGTGGTCGAAATCACACTCAAGCTGAAAATTTATGCTTTGACCAGCCTTCATGAACTGTCCAATAGAACGATACAATTTGGACAACACCTCGGAACGCGTTTGTATGATAATCTTGTGGATTATTTTACCGTAGACACTGCTCCTAAAATTTTGTTTTCTTTCATTCATCGCAAGTTTCCTGGGTTTTCTAACTAGAAACATTCAATTTAAGAAAAGTTTTCAATAAATCAAGTGATTAACTGCATTTCTCCATTGTCAGATGAGATGATTTCTACCTCTTCAAATGCGAGATTAAGTTGCGAGTCAGTTGAGTCGCCAGTTAAATCAAAATCACATTGAAAATGCGTGTATTTAGCGAGTCACGCATAGTTTGGGTTCGAATAGAGCGTATGATTCACAAAACACATATGCTGCGCTTACTGATGAGTCCCAAGAATAATTAAGGCGGTTGTGAGCTGTCAAAAAATGGATAGCATTTTTACGAGGAAGCAAATAAACAAGTGTGATGATCTACCATACCTTATTTTTATTTATGAGCTGGATATGATATGGTATATGATACCACTTGTATACTACTTATAAGGCATTTAATAAAACGCTCCACAAACAGTGCGATATGAAATGCAGTTTTTCGACTCTCGAGACAGTTTGAAAGCTAATAATATTGATCTCAAACATTGCAAAATGTTGCAAAAAGTACCGCGTAGTTGAAATTGGGTTTCGTAAAGAAATCAGCCATCGCTGAAATCGACAGAAAAAAGAGACCAGTCAGACTCCATGTATGGGGATTATGAACAGTCCCTCAGGTTGTAGCTTAAAGTTGCTCTTTTCTTACCACGCAAACTCGAGCACAAGGAGGGGAACCACCAACCCAAACTGGCACTGGTGATGTCTCCTCGAATTTCGACGAAACGTCTGCAAGTCAATTGCCAAGCTCGGCGGACAGATCAGCCACAAAAGCATCACCGAGTACAACGCACGGTACATATCCGATATTCCCTTGGTAGGTTTTGCTACTGGCAAATATATTCCCGCCGATTGAAAAGCTAAGACAATGTTTATTCTATACAAGAATATGGCAAAAAAAGTGAGCGAACAGCTAGTTCATAAAGCCTGTTGTCTTTAGGATTCCGTATTTGTGCCCCGTCACTTCCCTGCTCAACTGATCGCGCTGTTAGTAATGTGCTCGAGTGAGCTAATTAGTTGTTGGTCATAGCTCATGTAGTGTGAAATTACGACATCATATACATGATGCCTGTAACAAATATCTATCGTCCTTTTAGGGAAGGGTGGCTGAATTTGGTACTTATGAGGAGTTAATCTCCAAGGGGATTGAATTTCACAACCTCGGTTGCAGTCAGCCGGACGTTTTGACAGATGTCAAAGAGGACGACATCAAGATATCCTCGGAAATCAGTCAGGCTGTGTCATTACCAAACGGACAATATTGGTTTCCATCCGCGGAAAAGCCTGCTTCGGATATGGCTCTTTCCGTCCCTTTGGCACCAGAAGGTGAGCGAAGGCGCTTTTCTTCGAAGAACCGTCCGTCGTTTGCGAATGAAGACCTCCAGCGAGCGACTAGAACAGAACAGGAAACTACTGATAATCTGTTGTCTTCACAAACGAGCTTGCGTATCCCACGTACAAAGGCGTCCCCTACCGGAGAACTCGAAATTCAAAGCGTGCTCAGTTTATCCGACGTGACTGATACCAAACGAAAAGTGAGCCAGTTAACCGCATATGTGGTGAATGCTGAATACTCTAGATCTGTACATCTTCAACAATATTGCGTCATTAGATGACAGACCCTAAAGGCATAAGTGTTTCTTTTTAAGTCTCTTGGATGAGTGTCAACGTGTTGAGATACATCTCCTTGGTGTTATCCACTGGGTCCCCTGGCCATGCATTCTAATCAGTCATATTTTTCAGTTGGTATTCATTGTATATCCACCCTTTCATGCACCGTATTTGTCATCACGACGGTAGTAGAATCAGGCGTGCAAATGTATGTTACGAGAAAATCCAAACGCATCGGAAATATCCGCTCAAGAGAGCGCGTGTCGTAGTTAGTCACTTTTTTAAAACTAATGGCGTAATTCAACAGTAACGACACATCCTAATGATATAATAAAAGAATCATTTTCTCAGCATATGGAACCAAGTTCTTTTCGATGAATTACCCGTTAATATGACCAAGTTGTTGCTGCCCGAAAAGTCATACATCGAGGGCCGAAACGTGCATTTAACGACACCACTGTGGGCTGGTACACCTTAGAGAGCGCCAACCCATCGAAAACAGTGTGGGATTACTGAGGTGTCGTTTTCGAATAATCATACGTGATCCATGATCATAGATTCGTCTGCGAAAAGAGTGATGGAACACAGGTACAAGAGGCCCACTAAAGTATGTTGCTTAATTTAGTAATTCGCACGCCTGAACAAGTTCGGGAAGATGACGCACGTTGCAGCTACCTTTGATATCGTAGTTCGTCAGTTTGTTCATCTGTCGAACCTACGGTACGCATCGAACGCATCAGTAAGAATGCTGCAGATTTTCGATAGGGGAACACTTCCAGCTATTACTATGAATCAGGCTTCCCGTTGCATAAGCGAAGCCTTGTGTTGCGGTTAATTTCTCGACGTCTCCAGGCGGTACTGGTTAGCTGCATTAACTTCCTGATGTCGAATCGACCCTGCCACTTACTTGTGGGTGATTGGACACCCAAGTATCTGAGACAGGGAACTTGGTCTACTTTTTTCTGACAGAGCTCGATCATGTTTAGATCCCTTGTACGGTGCTAGAAGCCTTTGTTACTGACTTACCAATCCTATAAGTGACTCAACTAGGCTAGGGGATCACCAATGTCCGCAGTTTGTCTGGCGAGTCCTCAGAATCACGTCTCTAGTATGGTCGGACTGCGTAAATTGTGCAAGTGATTGAGCTGACCATTAATCACGAACTTGGACGGTGCTGATCACAATGGGAAACCTTTTATTGCGCCGGATTCCAGATAGACTTTGTAATTTCCTCTCCATTCACTTAGATACGGTCTTCCCATCCTAGATATTGGACCGTGATTAGGATCGGTAGTTTCCAAAGAACGGCATGAGCCCCCAGCTCGGATGAAGCAGCCCCTCAAAACACAACCAAATGCCTTTGAAGACAAACAAGACAAACTGCGACTGATTGTTGTAATATTGCAGCCCAAAGTACGGTATAGAGTGAATACCTGCTCCACATGTCCCCACCATATCTGAGTTTGACTTTGCCTTTTGTCGTTTTTCTGTGGCATCTCAGGGGCAGAGGATCGAACGTCTCACTCAAACCTCTGTCAGGGCTAATACTGTGTAGCTTTCACAATTTTCAGCTGCGTCATTGGGATAAGTCACTTCTCTGAATGCATTTCATAGCCGAATATTAAGCAGCTTAGTTCGTGAAAGTGTTGGAGGGTCGCTGAGTGACGAACTTCAAGTCTTACCGGGAACCACTTCTTTTTTAAAAAAAAGTTGATTGTACTGTTAATTTCGCTTGGCCAAGATCTCCACACTCTGTTGTCTTTGTTTGTGGCAGTGTTTTGACCTAAGTGAATCAGTGCTCCTGGAAAAACAGATAATTTGTGCACCATTGTGTTCCGCCTATCTTTCCGGTCTTCCGACGGCTGTTTGCTTGTGTGAACATAATGAAGGGAGAATGGTTGGACCGAAATTTGATAAGAATTCTGACAGAGAAGGTTGGACAATTTAGGCAGTTGCCAGAATTTGAACCTTAGGGGACAACACTTTATCCTATCCTCACCCCCATCATAACCTGTGAGGGTGATGTATCATCATCATCATCATCATCATCATCTTCTTCTTCTTATCATCATCATCATCATCACTGACAGCAATACTAAACGAGAACACTGATGCTTCATTGCCACGCGGCCATACCAGTTTGTTTGAATAAGGCTTTGTAATGGAAGAAAGAGGAAAAAAGATAGAGAGGAACCTAGAGCTAACCTATCACAGAAAACCGATGTGCCTACACTACCAACCCTCGGTCAGAGGTAGTGACTCACGCTGCAAGTTCGAAAAATTCAGTCACTCAACTGGAACACCAAACATCTGTACTTCATAAATCGCGGTCTAACGTCATCGTGGAAGCACCTTGTGTTGTTTTGTGAATAAGTCGCCACGGTCCCTCGACACATTGTGATTGAACCTGCGTACATGGAAGCTTGTTATGGAGTAGGTTTTGTTTATCTGATTCGCAATTTGAACCCGTGTCTATGAACCTGGCACAAGGACTATGTTGAAGTGTTTTAAAGGTTGTATTTTGTGCTGACACATGCAGTCTTCCATCGACAACACTCATTGCACACGCTATGGAATGTAGCCAGTTTAAGACAGCGTGACTATCGTTTGCATACCAAATACCTAGGTATATTTTCGTGTGTGGACAGTGCCGAGTCACAGCTCCGGGAAATACGGTGGCTAGCACCCGTTTCAGTTCACTGCATTTCTGTCAGACATTCAAGAGAACGTTCCGGTGGGGATTTCGATTGACTCTATGGATGTTGACAGAACTCATGTTTGACAGAAGCATTAGACAGCAGTTGGCTGCATAGTGTTCTGGGTGTGAGCTGTGTGGCCACGGTTGATCCGGATAAAAGCTAAAAAGACTGGAATTCTTCTGGGCTGCATTAATGGTGTCGTACTCGGCTCATCGTTCTTGACCAATGATGCGCTACCTAAAGAATCTTGGAAGCCATGATCTGATAAAGCAGGTGGTACCGAGTTGATAGATTTGGAGACTTTGTGTTGTGATGTTCTTACTTCCGATGTCCCAACAGGCTGATTATCCGGATGGTGTGGCCTGGCGTGCGGTGTGAGATACAGACATGTCGCCGAGGATAAGGTGCGAGTTTTGATACGGATAACTTGTATAACCAGACAAATTGTAAAACAAAAGGATTAAGATAGAAAGCCGTCATGTCCAGGCACCATCATCTGCTTCATATGCTCTAACTGTCCACATGACGTCACGTTGCTGGTTTGAATTCAAGAGTGATCCTGCTAAACCCTCCTCGTGGAGCTGCGTTCGTAACATAGTGAAAGCGCCCCCTTCTCATTGACAGAAATACTCCTAGTTAATGGTTGTTGATCAGATGGTTGTTGATCTGTTCGCCGAGCTTGGCAATTGGCTTGCAAACGTTTCGTCACCATACGAGGAAACATCATCAGTGCGCAGTTGGGTGGATACTTCTTCCTTGCCTGCATTAGTTTATATAGCAGTCAAAGGCTATCTGTTATCTTCTGACGTGATTAGCTACTTGAAGTGTAGCGAGCTTAGTGAATCAATTGGTCCGTTTGTGATCTTTTATTGTGTTGTGGTCTGTGTTCCTTTGTGTTCATTGGTTATCCCAATGGCTGCTAGTTTTAGTGGCTCGATTCGCATTGCGTTGTGGTCTGCCGTTCTCGAGTTTGATTGGTTGCTTGTACCGACCTATTTCCTCCATCGTGGCCGTTAGTGTCCCTGCGTCCGCCGGTTGATTTGGTGCTTTGATTGGGCGCCTTCTCCAGTCCAATTGGTGTGTCCGTTTGAATGACGCTTTCTTGCTTCTTGTTTGAGTTCCTCGTATGGTCGCTTTTGCAGCTCTGAGTTCTGTGGTTCTGGCGTTCTCTCGCTCTTAGTGGCTAGTAAATGGGATCAATTTCGATGTGTTTGTTGATGGCTTCTTCGGTGGAGTACCACGCCTCCATAAATTCGCGTTCTCGTTTTGTTCTTGCTTGAGCTAGTATGCGAACGCCGTTCCAGTCGAACTCGTGTCCCTCTTGGTCTTTGTGTGCGGAGATGAGGGAGAACTGATCGTGTCTTTTAGTGGCGAGTTTGTGTTCATGTGTTCTGGTGGAGAGCTTCCTTCCCGTTTGTCCTATATACCGTTTGTCACAGTCCTTGCATTGGATCCTGTATATGACATTGTTCTTCGCCATTGGATCTAACTTCCCCTTTGGTCTTGATAATGTCCTCCACAGAGTATTCGCAGGCTTGTAGGCGACCATTCTATTGTGCTGTCGTAGGAGCCTTGCCGTCATTTCAGCGGTGTTCTTGATGTACGGAAGTGTGACTCGTTTGCTTGCAGTTTGTCCTGTTGCATCGATCGTGTCTGGCTTCCTGAGTGTTCTCCAGATGAAATTCCTCGGGTATCCATTTTTCTGAAACAATTTGTATAGGCGCTTTTCTTCTTTGATCTTGGATTCTGTTGTACTGCAGTGTGTCTCGATCCGCTTGAAAAGTGTCCGAATGCAGCTTCGTTTGTGGCAATTTGGATGGTTGCTGTGGTAGCTGAGGATTTGGTCCGTATGTGTCGCCTTTCTGTAGACTTCAGTTTGTAGCTGTCCGTTCGGCAATCTAGTGACAAGGACGTCCAGGAACGCCAGTTTTCCGTTGTTTTCTTCTTCAGTTGTGAAGTTGATGTCGTCAAAGACGTTGTTTAGCAGTTGGATTACTCGTTGCAGTTCGCTTCTTTTGATGATCACGAATGTATCGTCCACGTAACGAACCCATATTTTGGGATTTATATCGGGCAACACGATTTGTTCCAATTTCTGCATTGTGACTTCTGCAATGAATCCTGAAATCGGCGATCCCATTGGTGTCCCTCGTAGTTGTTCATAATATTCTCCGTTGAACTCAAAATGTGTGATCAGGCATAAGTCGAGTAATCTGCAGAGGTCTTCCTTCTCCAGCGATCCAGTTGGCGTGTCGTTGTTGTCCAATAATTCGGCCACAGTTGTCTTGGCTGAATCGAGATCTACAGACGTGAATAGTGAGCTGACATCAAATGAAACCATTATTTCGTCCTGATCGATGCTTACGTGTTTTAGTTTCTCCAAAAATTGTCCCGCATTGTTGATTGAGTATTGCGACCCACCGATGAGATGCTTTAACCTTTTCCATAGTTCTTTCGAAAGATTGTAGGTCGCTGTTCCAGGAAGTGATACAATTGGCCGGAGAGGTATTGATTCTTTGTGTACCTTTGGGAGTCCGTAGAAGCGAGGAATGGCCGAATCACGAGCTCTCATTCTCCAATATTCCTCTTTTGTAATCTTGTGGAGATCTTGGAGTTGCTTCAAGTTCTTATTGATTTTGCTTGCTAGCTGCTTGCTTTGGTCGCGTTCTAAGCGGCGGTACGTAGTTGTGTCGTTGAGTAGTGCCTTTGCTTTATTGATGTAGTCCGGTTTGTCCATGATCACCGTTAGGCGTCCCTTGTCTGCCGGTAGAATCACGATGTTTTCATCCCTCTTCAACTTGTTCATTGCTTCTTTTTCTTTGCCGGAAAGCACGTTGAGTGGTTTGTTGCGTGCGATGGCTGGGACGACAGTTTGACGAAGTTGCTGCTGAGCGTTTTCGTCGAGTCCAAGAGATTTCATCGCTGCTTCTAGGCTGGCTAAATACTCCAGGTTTGTCGCGTCTTTGAAGTTGAAATTAAGTCCTTTGACGAGAACATTTTCTTCAGCTTCCGTCAGTTGCCTTTTGGACAGATTCCTTATCCAGGCTTCATTGTGACTACTTTCGCACTCCTGATTTCTAATCAGCCTTGAGAATTTGCTATCTAGATGAGCCTTCTTGTTTTTAGCAGTGGATGAAACTCTTAGTTCTGCCGCCATGCTAAGTTGCTCCATGAGACTGGTCCTATTGTCCTCAAGCAGGCTTCCCTATGTTCGTTGGCTATTCTCTCGTATTTTCTAATGCGGTTGTGAGCGTCTGTAATCATGAGTCTGACCATTCGTCGGCCATTCTGTCTAGCTATTATCCAAGCTTGTGGATGGTTTATTGGTGGTCGGTAGGTTACGCTACGTGGAAGGACGTGTTTCGGCAGGCATTCATGGAGGAAGTAGAGCTGTTGTCGTGTGGAGGCTTGTCGGCAGGGGAAAGTCTCCCATCGAAGATAACAGATAGCCTTTGACTGCTATATAAACACACGCAGGCAAGGAAGAATTACCCACCCAACTGCGCACTGATGATGTTTCCTCGTATGGGGACGGAACGTTTGCAAGCCAATTGCCAAGCTCGGCGAACAGATCAACAACCATCTGATCAACAACTAATAAACTCACCCGAGCTACCAATATTTCACCACATTACCATACTCCTAGTTGCAGAAGTCACACACATTTCTTAGAAGTATTTTGGTGGGGCAGAACTAGTGGGCGCTCGATTCTTAGCGCATATCCTAACCAACCTAGGCCTAGGCTCTAGTAGCTACCAATATTTCACCACATTACCATACTCCTAGTTGCAGAAGGTAGTCACATTTCTTAGAAGTATTTTGGTGGGGCAGAACTAGTGGGCGCTCGATTCTTAGCGCATATCCTAACCAACCTAGGCCTTGAAAGGCTCTAGTTTGTTTTCCGTGAAAGCTGTTCAATCAAGTTGCGGCGCAGGTAGGACAATGAGCAGCATTCTTCAGTGTGCCCTCTCCGTTCTTCATAAGACTATGTGTCTATTGTTGGCCGCAAACCATTGTCCAACATTGATATCTCTGAAACCATACAAGTGCAGTCCAAAATATGTATTGATATAACATTTGGAAATTTCCTAACGCGTGCACAATATTTCACTAGTGAACGTGATTCTACGGAGAAAAGATAGCAACGAAAGAATTAGTGTCAGTGAGACTGACTGTGGGGATTTCTGACATAACCATAATTTAGCGCTTAACTTGAGGACTTGCAGCAAGTTCCAGGTCTGAACACCGTTGTATATGGAATTTAATCTCTAGAAACATTATAACACCGGAGAATTACTGATATCATTGAAGACCTCTATTTCTGAATAAGAATGTGGTGTGTTGATTCGTTTTCACCGAATCTTTAGACGATTCTTGCAGTAGCAAACTGATTGAAGGAAAACTGGTGAGATCGGAACGGTACCAAAATGTCATAGGCTGGAGCCCGTAACTAGGTTTTTACTCAATACGGAGACCCATACCATGATCGATTGCCTGTGGCCGTTAGTATGTCCCGGTGGTGGGGGCCTGCGCCTCAAGTGTACCAGGCCAACCACCACAACACGCGTGTGGACAATAGCAGGTGTGACAAAAGGCCTGTTACATGGATTCGAATAAGGCCTTGGCTGAAGCTTGTCGCTGCGATTGGCCACACCGATAAGATGTGGCGAGGTCGCTGTAGGGTTCCAGTTTGCACGGTGGCCTCGCGAAAGCAAACGAGGGTAAAGCGTCATACCGAAAAGGTGGATTTACTGTGAATTTTCGTTTTGTGGTTACTGCCACGAAGTGTTCTTGATTCACTGTTTGTGCGAAGGGTTTTTGTAAATGTCCAGAATTCTCCTCTGGTGTTCTTTGTGTTTTGGTTTCTTATTCACATAGTACACGTAAATGTAGCATTCTAACTGCGAACTTAAACCTTTCCAAAAGCCAAACTGAGTCTTAACAACGAATAGGTCGTGAAAGATGCGTCCAGTTCATGAAGATTTACGTGAGCCTTACACACATGCATACACTCGGCGTGCATGATGAGAACGGCCAGAGATTAGCCTATATTCACAGCCTGGTAGTGTTACATAGTCCTAGTTACCGGAGGAATGCGAAAGTTTAGCTGTCACAAAAGTGAACCTGTACTATTCAACACATGCTTTTCTGTTACAAACGTTTGTCTTTTAGCTTCGTAAAGGTAGAAGAATCTTGTAAGTTTTTGTTGCCAAATTTCGAGAATGAGCCACTTCCAACCGAGACGACCACATCTAGTTCGAAATGATAAGTGCTTTCCTTCGAGGTGTCCTAAAGTAGTATCCCAGCCCTCGTGCTTCCTCCCGGTGGCATGGCAGCTAGGCACCGGAAGGGTGTTACAGCTGAACAGTTAAAGTAGCTTCAAAAAATCCATTTGAATTATGTGCGTATAGCAATTGGCTCTTTCCATGGTATACGTTTAGCCCTTTGCTAGGGTGCGTTGCGATCGAAATTGACTGCAGTCATTCGCAGTGGGATATTTGTTCTCGTGCCAACATGCGGTTTTGCTGTCCGTGTTCCCATTGCCAGTTGTAGCGGTTTACTGATTTATGACGTTCTCATCGTGAACGCTGAATGGGTGTACACGATTGGCGTTTGATGCGAACGATTTTATAACTTTTCTGCCGCAGACATTGACTTCACAGATTTAGCACGACAATTTTGCAGCCATATTTTGTCCTATACGTGCAAAAAATCGAGAGGTACCGTACAGCTGTTTCGTTTTCATTGGGAGTCATCAGCCGTGCAACTGAAATACACGGACGGGCTTGTTAATTTCCAATAAACAGGGATGGCAAGAAATGCAAGACAGTGATTACGATTGTGCCTTATATTGTTTCTCAAGTATTCGAAATTCTTCTGATAGCCGTTACATATTCTGACTTCATTCGTTTCAACAAGGACTGTTTACAATGCCCTAAAATACGCCGGATTGGAACTTGACTGGCAAATGAATCGTTCCTGATGGTCTAGCACAGTAGCGATTCCAATGAGAGAATTCTGTTTAGCTCATTTCTCATCCGCTTAACTTGGAGTACCATCCGAACGGGAAAATGAGCGTCACTTTGTTTACTTTTTTTTCCCACTAGGTCTTTCTGACATACAAACGTTTAGGAAGTGTTTTCCCGTTGGGTCTGATGAGCAGTAGTGTTAATTAGTCCGGTGCTCATGTGACAATGGATTTTTCGTTAAATTTTTCATAAAATTATCAAATTAACCACTGGCGGTAGTAGAATCACTGAATCCCATCTATACCCATTTGTTGGGATGCAATGTAACACTTAAGGGAGACTGATCAACCGATAGCGAATTGAGTTGCTGCTAATGCTCTTTATCAAACAAGACGATCTGATATCAAGTCCCTGCTTGAAAGATATATCCAGAGCAAACAGAATGGAGGTCACCGAAGTCCAACTCATTTTTATTTGTGTCTCAAGAAACTCTGAGAAATGATCGATGTTGTCCCTTCATGCGTGTTCTTCCAGTTTGGTTATTCAACCTGCAGAAGACTGAAAAATGCAGACCTGTGATTGGCTAACTTGAAGCATTTTGTAGGACAAGTACCAACAAAGCCAAGAGTCAGAGAGAAACCATCAGTTGAGAAACTGACTGTGGATCGGCACAAGTTCAACGTTAGCCCGAATTTCTATTGATTGCAAAGGTCAAGATCACAGAGGCGAATTATGATTGACTCACTCGTGGATAACAGCCGGATTATCACGAATGGGGGTTCTAGGTGATGCGGAAAGCTCGACCTTTATCCACTGTGTGAGCGGTTCCAGCTAGGTAGAAACCATTGTGCTTGAAATGGGTCCACAGTCTTCCCAAATCAATGAAGAGGGACAGTGTTCTGTGGAATAAAACATCTCACCCTACGACCAACATAAGATGCTCGACACGAGCATGCGGACGAGTATACACACAAAAGAGTTCGGCAGCACTTAGCAGTTATTTAGTCATTCAAGTGCGGTCTGATTATGGCTTAAGAACTGAATCTCAAACGGTGCATAGACGCCGTAACTGTAGACTCTACACTGTTATATAGTCTTCTGGCGATTTTTTTTGTTGGTTGTTGCTCCTATGTATGAGAGACTGATGTGGACCTTTTTCTAGTCTGTCAGTTGAGTTGTTTTCCTTTCAACATATAGTCAGTGGGAAACGAATCCTCCAGTAACCGGCTTGAGTTTATGAGCTTAGGGCGGTGGCCCTGACACCGAGTTTGAGTATTGGTTTCTCTCTTTACTGATGTGTCATATCTCATGGTCCGTATTCGAGGAAACAACGGCTGTTAACGCGACTAAATGGACTGCTCGGATGGTTCATGCTTCTGTAATAGGTGATACTTTTGGATCAATTTGTTCGTTCAGTGACCGGCCTTAAACTTGTTATATAGAGCAGTTGGTGTCCCATTATGCAATTGTTGTGGTCTAACTAACGGCAAAATCGAATTATCAACTTCCCCTACATCATAGACGAGTTAGTTGTTTCGAAATCCATTTGGTACACCGCAGCATTTTTGAACGTATTATCCAACAAATGTATGTGTTGTTTCGGAGACGTGAATGGCCAGGGCTGAATAATTTCTTTCATGTTCTGTTGTTTCTGATCAGTAAAACATCACTGAGCGCACTAATCTGTCTAACGAACTGTAAGTGAAAATAGCTATTTTCTCGTAATCCGCATGTGGTCTTAGAACCAAATGTTATCATTAAAGTGATGTTCATGACTTCTGCTGGTCTGAGTATTGTCTTGAATTTCGAACCATTCCAATAATTCAACCCTTCCTGCTTCCTTCGATTCTAGTGTTCCTTCAACGTCTTTTTCACTGTTTATCGTCTAACGTTGCTATCTTTGAATGTGGCGTCTGACACTTGAGTGGTCCGGACCGTCAACCAGAGGGCCACTGCGTCGGTCCCTCCACGCTTATAAGTAAAATCTAGATAAGGACGACGGACTGGATGTTTCAGTTTTGGTTTCAGAATCCAGTCTCACCTCATAGCAAGTCTAATTAGAACTTGCAAGCTGACTGTAGGAACTGTTAGGTCGAACCTCGGAACGGAGTGGCGAACAGCTTAAATTTATTCATGATTCCACTCACTGTTCAAGTAGAATAAAAACTAACGATTCAAATGCACAAAATGATTCCACTAGATGTTTTTTTACCGGCTCATTAGTCGTGCCCTTCGAATGGGAACCAGGTGCAACGGCGTACGAAGGATGCGCCAGCGAAAGTGATCAGCAATTACAATCAGAGCGCTCAATAGGCTAGTTCTTAAACCGGTGAAACAGACACGCACGGTTTCATGCAAAAAAAACTACTATCACCCAATTGCTTTACCTACAAAAATGGTTCAGCTCGACCGTCTTTTGCTTAGTACCGCCTTTTTCAACCACAATATGTGGCGTTCGAGAAAACCTTGCATAATTATCTGAGTGCTGCACCAATCACAAGAAAAATGGTTTTGTGCTACTAGCGGTCGTCTAGTAGGCCATTTCTGTTAAAAACGGACGCTCCATACCGAGGTAGTAAAGTATGTTGAATTTTAGGATGGTGGAATTTTACCACTGATCCCTTTTTAACGGTACTTTTGCTATATGTTTCACCATTTCCAAGCTCAGCTTTACCTTAAGGCCGAAGCTAGAACAGCGAAATTTGTGTTCTCACAAATGTGTTGTTACTTCTTCCAACAGAGAAAATTTATGGTTGGTTACACTTCTCGTTAGTATTGAGACTTGTTTTCGTGAGAGGATAATTTGTGTCGGGGGTGATCATTAAAACTATACCCCTATCTTTAGTGTTTTGGCACATTTGTCAGCGTTTAATGTGAACTTATCTTCCTCTTGAGGACCGACCATTAGTGATCTTTTACATCGGTCTTCAGGAAAGGAATTGAAACACAACTGAACGAATGAATTCAAAGTGATCTTTTTGAAAGGCAGCGACAACTTCGTTTATCCAAGTACCAGCTTAAACACGTACATGTTCCTAATCTAAAACCACTGTACTCAACTGAATTATCTGCCTCATCTTAAATAGCCTCTTTTCATGTATCCACTTTAATCAGACTTTAGAATTTCGAACTCCGAGGCCCATCTCTTGCATGTTCCTTATTAGAAAATTCTGTGGAATAGAAAATCACCGTGCAACAAAATAACGGCTGGCCTAAAGTAGCTCATCAATAGATAATGAGCTCTTTTGTCTTATGGAAATTCCGCTTATTCTTTCACTTTGTAGTGGAATCCTTCTCCCATGCCCTATAAGACCACCTCGAGGTTGAGCATTGCTTCACGTAGTTCACTCACATCCCGGTTGGCCTTCAGTATGGAAAATGCAGTAGCCCCGGGTATCATAGACCACGTGCCCGCTGAATTCGATGAAGAAAATTGGGACATCATAAAAGGCCTTGAAGACGAGGTTGAAGAAACCGAACAGGTGGAGGTGTGGCAAAGTGGCACCATCAGCTGGCGATATTATATTATTCTTGGACGTATTGGTGGCGGCCTGTGTGGAGTATTCACGACAATAATTCTTTTTGTCATTACAATCACAAACTATGCGGGATGCGATTTCTGGTTGACAAAATGGTGAGTTTTTACTTGGTTTCTTTTGATTTTTAATTAAATTTGGAGCGCGGCACAGGTACAACACCCATAACGGAGCTTCGAATGTCTGTAGTAGTCTTCAGAATCGCTATAGAGTCTAGCTTATATTTTGTTCTGATGAACGTGATCAGGTGTATGAAGAACATCCAACTGTTGAGCTGTTTACTAATGAACAGTGAGGGTCGCGAAGCTAAAATTTAAGAGGGATCCAGTTTTCCGTGATTATTTGTAGATTTTTCTGAAATGTTGGACGTCTGCTTTAGATCGAACCGAGGACTACATTTTGAGGAATAATTTGATTAAATAGCCTCACAGAACGTGTCAATCTATGGTTGTACACTCCACATGTCGGGTGAACAATCAATTGTCTGTGTTCTCTTAACGCATGCATATTCCGAACTCAGTGGAAAACACATGGGAAACGTTCGCCGAGTGCCGAATATGAGTAGGCGGGTCAGCTTGCTCATGTCTACTATATGTGAATTTTTTTCAGTTTCATTACCGCCAAAACCCAAAATGTTGGCAGTGTTAGTAATTTGAGCCTTTTCAACTGAGCTTTTATCCTGTAAGCAAAACCACTCTGTACTTTTAAGCCGAGCAGCACTGTACAGATGTTTCATTCCTATCGGGAATCATCAATGGTGCATATCTTACGAAACACCAAAAGGTTCCGAACTCGTAATTACTATTTGAAGTGAACGGTCTACTCAATTTGGCTTACCTTACCAACTAGCCAGGTGGTTGCGGATTCGAAACTTCTCGGAGTTTCGTGAGATACGCACTGTTGGTGATTTCCAATAATGATGAAACGGTTGGAATGTGCTTCTCGGATTTCCAGCACAAATTGGACAAAACCCCGATTGAAAACCCAAACTGTTGGCATCGGTCGGTGCATCCAGCTCTAGTCAGTATTTTTACCTTATCGGCGTCAATCAGATCGAAAACCTTTTTCACTGTAGGCTTCATATGATTCCTTTATACAATCTGCAAAATCTCCTACCATACTGTATTCAGGGAAATGAATTTTGCCAGCGTAATGTTTCATTCTGATTTGGTCCAAAAGGTTACGAATGTAACTGTTTTCCATTATGGCTCACGGTGAACTTGTGCATTTGACATCATGATTACGATACAAGCTGCGGTAGTTCTGAGATAAGTGTGCTATGTTGCGAAGCATCAATCAGGCCCCCTGTTTTTTATGTTTAACTTACATAGGTTTGTCAAATGTGCCACATTTCAAGAGTGCTCACTTTGTCTCCGCTTCTTCAGGTTACTTTACCGGTAGGGTACATCTGTACACTAATTTCCGTTTTTTTTTTCAATTTCCGATTTGAGCACTTATGAGTGTTTGAGTTGCTACGTCTCCTCAGAGTTATCATATTCGAACTTCATGTATCATTCTCGCCCATAGATAAAAAAAGTCAACCTGGTAAATGGTATCCCTATCCCATCCATTTCATTTCAGGTCTGCACTCGTGGACTTTCGACATGACATGAACATCACCGCAAACGTATCGGAACAGCTTGTGTGGAGTATGGACGACAACCGGTTCAATTTGACTATATTTGGTCTCCTAACGTTGGCTCTGATAATTGTCAGTACAGCACGCTCTCTAGTGTTTTTTGGTGTAAGTCTCTCCATTATTGTCGTTCAGTACTAGCCTCATGATAATACCTCCAAAAACGGAGTGAATGTATACAGCTGGTTAAGCTCAACGTGAGAAGCTCAGCTTTGTGGAACAGCTTGGTTTACTTCTTCACCGCTTTTGTCAAAAGCTCAGTTCACACAAAAGGAAATTTGTGAAATTCGCGCCGCCGGTGATTTCCAGCAAGGATGTGCCAGCTCTATAGCGATTCTAAGATTTTCAGCATATACCGACTTTTTTTTCAAAATCGGATCTTTTTATTCCATAATCTCCTTCATAATAATAATAATAATAATAATAATAATAATAATAATAATAATAATA
>NW_008752265.1:94825-103874 GCF_000715545.1 Opisthorchis viverrini | reverse complement strand
TATACAGCTGGTTAAGCTCAACGTGAGAAGCTCAGCTTTGTGGAACAGCTTGGTTTACTTCTTCACCGCTTTTGTCAAAAGCTCAGTTCACACAAAAGGAAATTTGTGAAATTCGCGCCGCCGGTGATTTCCAGCAAGGATGTGCCAGCTCTATAGCGATTCTAAGATTTTCAGCATATACCGACTTTTTTTTCAAAATCGGATCTTTTTATTCCATAATCTCCTTCATAATAATAATAATAATAATAATAATAATAATAATAATAATAATAATACGATCGTTCAGCTGTAAGACCCGGTGCCTAGCTGCCATGCCACCTGGAGGAAGCACGAGGGCTAGGATACCGCCAGGTTGCCCAGGCCTAGACAGGGGAAGTCGAGAGGCAGAGGTCAGGTTCGAACCACGAACCTTTCGGTGAGTGAGTTCGCGCTCTACCCACTTGGGACATCTCGTCCCCTGGGGAGCAGTCCTTGGGGAGTCATCTGTTAGGGATAGAACAACAAGTCTCGTGACCTTTCGGTCAGTGAGTTCGCGCTCTACCCACTTGGGACATCTCGTCCCCTGGGGAGCAGTCCTTGGGGAGTCATCTGTTAGGGATAGAACAACTCACAAGTCTCGTGGGCATTCCTTATGAGAAGCCAGTACTCGAGAAAGCAAGCAGCACGTAATCACATGGGGCATATCGCGCGATTGACAATGGACTAGAGTATCGTGATGTATAAATTTCAGTTGATCACCGTCGACGATCGCATCAATGCTGTGTTTGAATGGTGCAATTGTTTGTTACCGGTTCGGATCTCCTCTGATATTTGTGCGAAGTGCAAAACTGATGCTTCCTAACAGGGATGAAATAACCGTACAGCATAGATTCACTGCTGTGTAGATTAAGTTAACGGAAAATGGGTGAAATTTTCTTGGTTTATACTATACAATAATATATTTCTAGTAGTACACTATAAATGAGACAACATTGGGTGTAATGATGTGAGTGTCATGCAACCTTCTTACACGTTTCTGTAATTTACAGTGGAAAATTGTCCAATGTGAGACACTTGGTATGATCAGAAGTGATCACGTCCCAACTCAGCAAATCCGCGCCTAATTTTGTGCGTTTCTCTCATGCTTGCCTGTAGTTTGATGTGCCGTCACTCCCTGGATCATGTTATCTATTAGAGACCGCTTTTCCTCCAAGTTTACGAAGGAATCTGTTTCAACTTTTGAGATTCGCTCATCCCCATTCCCTACGTACTGTGTAAGCGGAGACTACTTGTTGATATTTCTATTAAGGGTGGAGCTTATCGATCAAAGAGGCAAGTCGGAGTTATTCAGAAGAAGTTTTGATAGTGAAGATGGAATCCCCCTTGAGGAGGAGGTCAGTGATATTCACCCTGAGGACAAGACACCGGGGTAAGGGCATTTCGACTTTTCTTATGGGTGGTATCTCTCTGCAGGAATTTCACACTGAATTACCGCTGGCAAAGCCGTCAGTGGGTTCTTTTCGGGGGGATGATTGTCCTATGGTGCGAATACTCTTGGGAGCAGGTTGCAGCAATTACATAAAGGCATGGTATGAGCAGTCCAACCATTTGCTATCGTCCATTTATGTGTAGTCCATTTGCCAATAATTGCGAGGTTCATGAGGAGTGGTTTTCATAATGATTTGGGACAATAATTTGTGACGCCCTACGACGACCCATGTCTCTGGCTTTGTCCTACTTGAGGTCCATCAGGTGGGCTCAGTCCCCGAGATTCCGTCAACTTTATGTTCAACCTGAAGGCGAAGTGCACCAAATCGGACAGCTGCACTCATTTGCATACTAATTTGTTTTTTCACTCGGGACTCACTTGAAGCCCAGCTAAATCTCCCGTCTGGGATGTTTTCAGGATGCCTTACTCTCAAATACTGTCAAATACTGTTGGCAGATATTTTGTCATGTAACGGCTCTAGTGTTTGTATATAAGTTCGATCCGTCTTTCGGTCGCTGAAAACTTCTTTTTTCCACTAGGTATTACTTAATTCCTCAAAACGATTACATGATAGAATGTTGCGCGCTTGTTTGCAAACGCGTCTACTGTTCTTCGAGAGCAACACTTCAGGTGAGTTACTAGCATCTTGGTACTTCTTCCTTCACTCAAGTCTGTACAGGAAGTTGATCGTTCTTTGACTGCTATGCCCAATAAGAATGACTTTTTAGTTTTAGACCTTTGTGTTTATGCTATGATACCATGATCTCCTTCGAGATTTTGCTGGTCTGAGTTTTGATGTATAATTGGATTTTGGCTGGTGCAAATTCCTAGGTTCCTGGATAGCAGTTCATCAACATCGTTCGAGATTTGCTTTCCATCGATATTTGACTGACGGAGTGCACACTTTGGAGGAAAGACCATGTAGAGGCGCCTCGCTGTATGAGACACGTAGTCCCCTCCCAATACAATTGTATAGTGGAGGTTACATCATAAAGTGGCTTACAGCCATCACTTAAGCTCTTAAGGCGTTGCAGGCTGGATCGATAAAGGAGGACTAGATTCAACTACTATGTTCGGTCCCCCAACTTCGGAGTCCCATGACGTTGTACGCTCTGTATGAGTGATCGCAGTCTACGTCGGCTCTTCGACGGACTACTCAGACTTAATGGATGATATTCAGCAGTTCTGTGATCCAGTCATTAGATATAGCTTTCTGATTTCGGTTATTACAACGGACAATGATGATGATGATCTCCTTCGTATAGTGCAATTCATGTCAAGAATGTCATCAGTATTCTAGACAAAGTAAAAATCCTCCAGATAGTCAAAAATGCTGATTAGACTGGTAAGGCCGACTTTAATGCGATTCTGATACACTTGGCTGCAATGGACAAAGAAAGACTTATGTATGGCTGTGCGAATCATCCGGGTGTTGATAATAGTCAACCTCTGATATCTTTCACATCTAATACCTCTCTAGCACGAAGTTGACGCATGGTGTTATTGATATCTCAGTAGAGAGAGAAAACTTATTGAACATTTGTCTTGGGCAACTTCATATGTCTTCCACAGCAGTCTTAGAATGTTTGTAAAACTATTCCATCCTGAAACCACGTGTTGGGTGTGACCCACCCCAAAACTTACCTTACAAGGTGCAGCTAACTGCACATTGCTCTTGATTGGATATAACTGAATGCAGCGCCACAAAAACAGATTCTTCTTGTCTTCACTTTTAGGTCGTATACTTAACCGGTTTTCCAAAGACATCGGTCAGGTTGATGATTATTTGCCTGTAACAATACATGATTTTCTTCAGGTGAGTTAGAAATTTCTAAATGTTTTGTGACCAACATTGGGTTTTCTCTTGTCAGTGGACGTAACTCCTATTATTTTGTAGGAATTCAGACCAACTCTGGATTGAGTCCGACCGAAATACTCATTTACTGTATTGAGATCTTGGAGTTAAATCACAATCTTTTTTTTAAAAAAGTGAATCGTTGCCACCACGTTTCAGACAATACCATAGCTTTCTTGAATGGTTAAAACATTTTCAGTGGATAACTACCTTGTAAGTAAGCAGAACCTTTCAGCGGTCACCAACCAGACAACTGAAATTATGGAGAACAGAAGCTGGGCTGTCGATGGAATAGTTCCTCAGAGGTTGTTACCTGTTTGCTGCGTAGCCTCCGTCAGTTTCACGATTTCGAACTAATTGGGACAGTTCTATACCTTTCTCGGTTTGACTGTGGACTTAACGGCTGTGTTATTCAGCATTCTTTCGAAGAGAGGTTACCATGTGGAAGAAGCTTGATGACCTTTATCCTTGGTGGATTTTGCACTAAGTGAGGAAGTTTACTGTGGACGGTACATTAGACTACGGGCGCAATTTCGGGACGTTCGCTTGACCTGAATTACGAAGGCAGTGTTACCAATGTTCTTTTGGATGATGTGTTGCGGCACTGTGTAGTAACTTGTCGAAGTCGCAAGATTGTCAGTATCTCGGTTCAGTTAGCCAGAACTGATACATTTTGTGAACTTATCATTCGTATCCAGCTTCTGATCACTAACTTACTTCATCTTTCTGGCTTTCCGGTATCATCTCCTGGGGTCTCTGTAACCGTTTACACGTAGCATCAAATCCATTCCCCCTCCCGAAAGGTTCGTGGTATAAAGCCTGTACGTTCACATTCACTCAGTGACCTTATTTGGAGTGTCGTACACTTGAGCGATATTTCTTTGGTGATGATGTTTTCCTTGGTTAGTGTTCATAGTTCAATAGTAAAAACAGTTGAAAAAACTGTTGCACAATGGAAGTAAGAAGGCTGTCATACATAAATGATATTCCCCTGCTCTAGATTCAATACTCTTGAGGATCACTAATATCATCCAAAGCAATACACCAGTAATAAATACTGGTGCTCAACTGTCATTCCTAATGAAGAGTGGAAAGATGGAAGAACAAAAACAGGTACTTATCACAGACAGCCTCATGAACCTGTGAAAAACAATCAGGAACTTTTGGCGATGTGATGAACCGACCTGACTTGTAAATTGTGAAGATGAACGCATCTTTGAGGATTTACTCTAGGGTTAAAATGCACATTTACTTAGCCATGTGTTCATTCTGTTTGCTTTTTTAGCATTTCTATGCATGCTTTGAAGCACTTCTTAAAAGCGCTATGCATTTGTTCCTGGGGTTTCTTTTCAAACTCCGGTAGTCCCATCGCAACTAGGTGTTTCGCCTAATTCTCATCATCTTCCAGTTTGACTTGCTTTAATTCATAATCCAGCTTATTCGTTTCATTCTCCAGTGTTTCTTCCTGGTGATCAGCTCGGGTGTGGTGACGATTATTTCGAGCTACTGGCTGATAATTCCCACTGCTCCACTCCTAGTTTTGTTCTACCTCACACGAAAATACTACTTGCGCGCTTCCAGGGATCTGAAACGAATGGAATCTGTGGGTGAGTTCGTTGTTTTATATCGTCCTGATTGGCCCGCATCTTAAGGTGTGTATCCATCTCATTGTTTGAGAATGGCCCCCATAAATCGACCACAAAAGGTGTTTTGATAGAAAAGTCTTTGGCAAGAATTTGCGATTAGGATACCACGTCGCTGAAACCCTTCCTCCCTCTCAAGTATTCTCAAGTTGCCTTTACACAGCTCTGCTGTGACTTGGCGTGTATATTATATTCCATTAGAGCGCACTCGCGGACTGTGCTTACCCGTAAACCAGAGCCGGTCGGTCCTGGGACTATCACGTGCAGAACTTGGAGCCCATGACTTGATAAATTGATAATTATCGTTTCTGCGGTGAGGATTGTGTGTAGTCTGTAGGTCATATAGCCATTGAATTTCGTCGCATAGGCTGACTTAACTCAACCTTGTCAAAAACCTCATTTATACAGCATTTCAAGTCTATAAGTGATACTTTCCCTTATGTTGTCAAAGACCATGAGATATGCCTGTACTGGACAGAGAAAGTGCAGTTTAAATGCTCTGGTATCCACGTATCAACATTTGAATTTTGATTACTTTTACCCTATTTATTTGTTATGCACGTCGTGCAATATTATTGTTGCCATTGGAACTCTGTTTTTCAATGCGTACTGTTTAAAGTGCTCAGCTTGGGTAGTTTAGGGCTCATTCGAGAGCAAGCTCTCACCTTGCCTTGTATTCCAAGGGAAGCAATCAGACATTTTTGACAACACACTATTTGAATGCACATCTGTTACACAATGAGTTTGTATTTTATGAGCAAATTTTGTGAATTCAGGTTTGGATTTCCTGTTGCGAGCTGAATATTATTTTTAGTGGAAAAACCTACTAAAACACTCAGCAGAATGCAGTATTTGGATCTCTTGGATGCTTTGGACTTGATTTTGCCATATGAACTTTGACGATGCAAGTTCGTGGAACACGTTTTAATGACGACCACCCTACACAACACCTCTGTTGTCGGTCAATTCAAACTGCAAAATGGAATGCGTTGCCTGAAAGATTTATGGACAACCACACAGGGGAATTCATGAAATGTTCAATATCCACATCCCTGTCTTGAGAGTAGAGATTTGGTAATAGCTATCATATCCGAACTTCCGTGACTGTCGTGCTCGGTAGTGCACCGCTATACCTTGTTAGCGGTCACCCTCAGCTTCATATCCTATTCACATAATAGCCTGCATGCTCTCATTATGGTCATAGTGTACGCTCAGGTGAGCTTTAATCTCGATTTATCAGTAATCCAATGCATTAATCCACACATTCCGCTTACAGGCAATGATGTTTCTTGTGACGAAAATAACTTTGTGAGGTGCAAAATTAAAGTGCCTGTTGCTGTCGATTTGGCTGACATACCATAGAAAATTGAACCAGAGCAAGCCCACCTCTTCATAGTCATTATGCATGAAAAACGATGTTCATCTGTTGAACGAAGCATTCATTTGCATACAATTTCGCTGATAGCCTACTAGGCAAATGCGGTCCCTGAGTTTTCCTCAATTTTTTTAATCTTACCCAGGGGCCGGTTGCTACCTGTATTGCGTGTACAACTCGTTTGCATAGCAAATCAGTGTGTGAATGTGAAATTTGAACGAGTCACAAATTCAACTCTGATTTACGATGTACATAAACCGGATGTGTATCGCATAGACTATCTCACAAACCTCTTGGACTGTCATTCAAAATGCCGGAATTGTCGTCCATTATCCATAGTGGGAGTAGATAATCATATGTACAGTCAAACTGGAGATGAGCAACACTTTAAGCAAAATAATTAAGAATATTCGTTTTCAAAACCCAAAATATATTTACATTGAGTAGCCGGATAGCGATTTGCATTGAAGACCGTTTAGTAAAGTTGTGAAGTTCCGTCACTTTGGCTGCACAGGTGTCATTGCACATTTGTGAATATATTCAACGTGATGTTTTGTTTTAACGCGTCACATCCCGAACACCCGCTGACTCGGGAGTGCCCTCTCACCTCATCAAATCCGTGGGCACAACTTATAGCTGTACCTACTCCATCTCTCCTACCGATGAGTGTTGGTTCTCTGTGATTCACGTGGTCGTGGAAAACTAATCGCCTCGTCCAAGTATTCATCATATCTTCAGACTGCTGACGACGATTCTGTCGTACTGGTCTCTAGAATTACTAACCTGCGGCCGCCACAAATGTACACTGAAGAAGATTGCTATATGACCTTTATTTCGACCTGCCTAAAGTCGAATGGTCCATCCAGTTTTGTCTGTTACATACTGTCTTTGTTTTAACTGTTTGGTTCACGGTGATTATATATATATATATATATATATATATNTTCTGTTTGTTTCTCTGTGTTTATATATATATATATATATATATATATATATATATATATATATATGGGATAGCCAAACACTTGGTTAAGCTGTCCCATACATCTGGAGATTACCAATTCAAGTTTCTGTGCACGAATCGAATGATTCGAGTAATTGGACGGATGACCAATATCACTGCATCAAGTGATTCCCAGGGATGTAAGATAACTCCGTCAATCACAGAGGGATACATTGTTACTCAATTGAATACGAACGGATTAGGGTCGCTTCAACATCTCTATTTGTAGGTTAAAAATGGAAAAGCAATGAAAAACGAGTTCGTTATTTGATCCAAATCAACATTGTGACTGGTATAATTGGCTTCTTTTGATGTTTAGGTAGCCGTGTTTCATCTCTTGCTAGGTTACAAAAACCGAATTCGCTTCTATTGGTTACGTTGATCGCCTTGCAAACGTTTTTCTCAAACAGTCACCGGTTGTACTCTTAGAAAAGAGATGCTCGGAGAGCAGTGCAGAGTATTTGACAGCCAGTTCGTTGCGGAGGTACTTCGTTAGATTGTGCATATTATTGTTTCGCTTTCTGCTGTCTGAGGATCCATCTCAAGGCGATTTTGCTTTATTTCTGCCCATTTTGGCAGTTGTAAATGACACCACTAAGGAGGACACGAGCGAGGCACCTTCTGAATCTTGTTGACAGCATGGCCCGTTGCCGTTTAATCTTTCACGGTGTTTGTCTTTCGAACAAAGTTTTACGGGGTCCGTGTTTCTACTTTGCGCCACCCGAGGAAAACACATCTTATTTGCTTTCCTTTCATCGTTCACAGCAAGGAGTCCCGTTTTTTCTTGGGTGAATATCACTCTTCAAGGCCTGCCGTGCATTCGAGCAGCTAGGTGCGAAGAATACCAAATACGTACTTACAACGACTTGGTCGATGAACACACAAGCATCTTCTTCATGAATATTGCAGCTGCACGTTGGTTATCCGTTCGGTTGGATTTGCTGTGTGCTATGTTCATTGCATGTACAGTCGCTGTTTGTCTCTTGTTGGGCATATTCTCCAGTAAGTCTTTCAATTTGTCAGACATTATTCAAGTTTTGCCTTATCCCGGGAAATCACAAGTATTCTATGGACGTGTTCTGTTTATTTTTGGGTAACTACTAGGAAGTTTCTCTTGCTTGTACAGTTAAGTTTCCAAAGAGTCTTTGTGGAGGCTAAGATACAGTGAGATGGGTGCGATGCCACGGGATCTGAAAGTTGTAGCTTATGGAACTTGTCCTTTGAGGTAGGTTGTACTGTGGCCGACATCCATCAGTGATGTAACAATGGATAAACCGTGCGAGTAGCCTGTGGTTATTGACCAAGCTCCGCACCGCGCCTTGATGGAGAGTGAATTCTATGGAGAAAATTGTGGAACTGCTTTGCAGTGTTCTATTACTATGGTGTATTGGTCACTGAATATTCAGAAAAGTTCTAGACGGCGCGTGAGAATGCTCCGTTTTTAAAGACCATGTGCACATGGGTTGCTTACTTTTCGGTCTGGTGACTTGTAACTGCTTAGTTCGCGTCCGCCAATAAATGACTTCTCAGCGGATGTCTTTCCTCCTTCCACCTATACCTTTTTCGTTTGATAGTGAAAAACTTTCCTAAACCGGAGTGGTTCGTATTACATACGTCTTTTAGTTGGGTGTTTAAAAAGAGTGGGTTATGTTACACTGGCTAGTATGAAGCATACCGTTTTCTTCCAATGCCACTTAGATATTCC
>NW_008752265.1:74686-94703 GCF_000715545.1 Opisthorchis viverrini | reverse complement strand
CCAATAAATGACTTCTCAGCGGATGTCTTTCCTCCTTCCACCTATACCTTTTTCGTTTGATAGTGAAAAACTTTCCTAAACCGGAGTGGTTCGTATTACATACGTCTTTTAGTTGGGTGTTTAAAAAGAGTGGGTTATGTTACACTGGCTAGTATGAAGCATACCGTTTTCTTCCAATGCCACTGTAGATATTCCTGCTGCAGACGTGGGACTGATGATCACTTACGCCGTCAGTCTTGTCGGCTTGTTCCAGTGGTGCATCAGACAGAGTGCGGAAGTAGAAAATCAGGTAAGTACAACTTTGGATAGCTTTTATCGCACAAGGTTTATTTATTGCATGCCTATTTGTTGAACCGATAGCACCAAAACGCAGATTTACGGTGACATGTTGGTGGTATTCGCCGCCTCTGACATTTTGCATGTTACTAGATTAGACAGTGAATCTGTGTGTTCCGAAAGCAATCGAACATTTGAGCGATCCAGGATCTGGAGTAGTTTGACTGGACGTTTCCACAATCTGTGGCCATTTGTTTGATGGGTTTAGGACCCTCATCACTGTTATCGGCTGATCACCATTACCTGTACCGTCACTACCTCAGAATCTCAATTTCAAACTCTGTAATGCTAAGGACAGATAGATTATAAACCGCTCGAAAACTGGGCAATTTGGCTTGAGTGCGTTCATTGGCTGTAGGTAAGGTCGCCGTTGATTTTTTTGCCGAGTATGATAATTTACTTGCAGACGTTTTGTCATCACCTGTGAAGACATTATCAATGCATGCGTTAGTCTGTAACCAACAAATTAGCTTTTTTGCTCTAGAGAAGTGGAAGCTTAGCTTATTACGTCATAAAACGCTGAACGGCTGTCTCGGAAATCGGTATGTTGACTACCTGTCCATCTCTGAACGTATTCATGGAGAAAAGAGCATTTGGATTCGTATGCCAAACTTGATACATTTTGGACCGTCATCGCTATTTCTATTTGAACATCTCAGATGGTATCGGTTGAGCGGGCCGTAGAATACATGGACCTGGAGCCGGAAATCACGCAACCGCCGATAACCGAACTGCCAGATGACTGGCCCAAATTTGGCCGAATTGTGTTTGACAATCTGTGGCTCCGTTATCATGAATCAGCATCTTGGGCTCTTAAGGGCATCAGCTTGGATATCGTCGCTGGTCTTAAGGTGAGTGTCACTGTCAGATTACGGTATTTCCGTGCCAGCTACCAGTGGTTCGACTTCTTCCAGATGGTAGCTCACTGAGTTTAGATGCCATCGGTTCCCAAGACGAGTAACAACACACTTTTTCTGGTTTGACCAGAAGACTCAACTAAATTCCAGCTGTCTCTCGTTCTTCAGCCGAATATGCTGCACTAAGACGACCTTATGTTTCACTTTCTACGATATTCTTAACATTACGGTGTTTTTTGAAGAGGGATCAAACTACTCATAACGTTACTGAAAAGACTTCGCCTTTCTTTAGGCACAGTACCTGTGCTTTTCGTCAACCCTATGTTCTACTTGAACTCAACTTGTACGCCATTCGCGTAATTCACGCATTCGCACATAAATTCGGTTTTCCTGAGATAATCGACTGAGCCCCAGCTGAAGAATACCCTGAAGGAAAATTTAGCAGGGTTTCAATGGATTCTCTCAATAATACCAACTCAGTTTTTAAATGAGTGTACTTGGGAAATTTCATCTAGTTTGCCGTTCAAGTACAACATCAGTTTGACGGAAGGTAGGAGACTGTGCCTACTTAATACGGGTGAAACTAGTCGTGGGCTGTCGAAGAGTTTTCAGCAATCTTATGGGCAGTGTGTCCCAGCAGAGAATCATGTGCTTTTTAGTTTTTAATTTTTATTATGGTAATACAGATTTTATTCTGGTATGGGCAAAGCAAATACGTCTCGACAACCTTCACCACACCGCTAGTATTAGGTGAAATCATTCATTAACTGCAATGCAACTCACTACGTCTAACAAATGAAACATGTTCCTATCCTTTCAAGGTCGGTGTTGTTGGCCGTACCGGAGCCGGAAAAAGTTCGCTTATTTCTGCATTATTTCGGCTGGTGGAAACACAAGAAGGGAAGCTTATGGTTGATGGAATCGACGTTGCTCACGTTGAGCTCAAGGAACTCCGAAGGAGAATCTCCATCATTCCGCAGGTGAGTTTTTCATTCTGACTGCTGTTCGTGCGGTATAACGCGCCCCTGGGATCAACCTTAAAATGTCTGTGATACTACTGACAACATGCCATTACCTCTTTCCATCTTTGAGACTTGTCCAATAAGCATAATTCTCAAATTTTGGTCAGACTTAATTAGCGCTCAAAAACCACATGAAACGCATACAGAGTTCAAAACGCATTTGCGAATCAAGGTGGTTCTAATGACTGGCTAAATCGAACCTCTGTCTAGTGCGTCGGCCAAGTGTTTTTTTACCTAATATTTGATAATCATCCAGCTGTAACACCTTTTTGGTGCTTAGCTGCTATGCCACCTGGAGGAAGCACAAGTGCTGCGATACTGCCAGGTTGCCCAAGTCCAGGCAGGACGAGTCGAGATGCAGAGGTCGAGTTTGAGCCACGGACCTGCCTGCCAGTAAATTCGCGCTGTGACCACTGTAATTTTATACCATAAAATACTTTGGCATTTTGAAGGGTGTTTGCCTTAATCAGCCCAGCCATATTCCCTATCGTGTTTCAGCTTCCATTCTTTTAGGATGTGCAACTCGCTTAACATCGTCTGTAGATTAGTGAATTACAAGCAACTATCTTTAGGGTTGATTTTCTCCTAGCTGAAGAGAAAATGATCCAAAGATTTACCAAGGAGAAGACGTAACGTCTGTAGTTTCTTGTGTCTTCGATGCTGGGGAGTCAAGCTGCGATATTGTAGGATCCTCATAGCGGACAACCCTACTGAACAGATCCGCAATGGATCGTAATGTGCTTTGCACATTACCTCAGCAGCGTTTTTGAAAGAGGAGACTGCCTGCATGACTATTTGTCTTTCACTCTGTTGATTAAATTACCAGCCTTGTCAAGTGTGACAGTTTTCTTTTGAGATGCTGAAGAAATGTGATGTACTGGGAAAATTGTCAACCGTTAGCTTGGCAAGTTTAGTGCGATGGCTCGGTCATGTGCTACGCATGCCGAAACACCGTCTACCGAGACGAGTGTTGTTCTTCGTGCCTCCTTCAGGATGGCGCAAAACGCGAGGTGGACAGTACATGACTTGGCAGAAAGGCGTGAAAGAGATCACGAAGTGTTTGGGTGTTGTACGCCTCCCAGGATGGGGTCCCCGTGACCCCGTCTGTGCTTGGCTGGAGACGTTGCAAGAAATGGCGGCTAGTCGATGTCAGTGGCGTTCGTGCTGTCAGTTTCTTTCCAGATTGTCTGATTGAGCGGTTGGAGATGTAGGCACCTCAGTATGCTTGACATAGGCCAGCACTAGGTCCCCTCCCTCACCCACTCTTTTTCTCTTCTTGGCCCTACATTTGTTAAGCTGAAATGCGGTTAACTGGATGATTGTCACGAAAGCTTAGAGCTTCAAAGACTTATGTTGTAGCCCTTTTCTTTGGAAAAGTCGCAAGGTGGTTAGTGAAGAATCTGTTTTGAGTCGGGGACGAAGTGGCCGGTCTGTCGTACATTAGTTTAACCTTCACAAATTTCAAGTTAACCTGTATTGGGCTTTCCACCATTTTTCTTTCTAATCCATAAAGGATCCTATTATGTTCTCCGGAACAATCCGCTCAAATCTGGACCCTGATCATCGTTTAGAGGACTCGGCTATATGGGACGCACTTTCCTCAGTAAGTCATTTTATGTTCAGTTTACTAAACAAGAGAACAAGGCACTTCCCCAGTCTGTTCCACTGTAGCTGTATTGCCTTGGACCTCTGATTGATTGATCAGTATCGTTTGTTTCAAAAATTAACCCGAACTTATTTCCCTTTTGCAGACAGTTAACACTATTAATTTGGTTAATCCAATTGGGGATGAACTGTTTTCTTCGTAGATCTGCTTATGAACAAGGGTTACATGTTTGTGCACATTTCAGTCACTCAGTTGAGTTAAATTCATCAGCTATTAACCGTGCACCACGAGCCCGTTGATTCCAGCTGCTACCTGGAATTGGGGAAGTATTGGACATACAGTCAAGCCTTGGATGCAATGGCATATTCAGCTAGTTTGAGGACTGGGTAGCTACACACTGGAGGCGATAGGTTCGATGCACATGCGCCACCGACTGCGCGATTGGGCCGTTTCTGCCAGTGTCATTAACCGTTAGTAAGTATAATCCCGGGGTCCCTATCCGGGTAGGCGGCAGTTCTTGACTTGTCTCAGCTACTGGCTAGTGTTTTCATACTTCGTTACCAAGCTATACATTTTCCATCTCTCGGTCGCTTCCACTCAGCACAGAGTCGGACGAAAAGAGCCTTACGAGGCAAACTATCTTCTGCCATGCGAAGTACATGTCGCTCTTCGCACATTCTGTGTGACGTTTGTTCAAGAGTACCACGTCCTGCCTACTTTCGGAGTGCAAGGTTGTCGACTACTCTCCTGAGTTTCTCCGTAAAAGTTGTACATTGCCTGTAGCACGTATTTTTGTCACTTGGTATCTCTCCCTACGACACTGATTTCCTGTTTGAACTGATCTCTTTTTATTCTTGCCAATAGTTTTGATGGTTCATACATTAGCTCACAATCTCAGGATTGTCATTATTATAGAATTTCACACTTTTAACTGGACTACGTGAACTCTAGCAATACGTACATTTGAGTATATGCGTGCCCAAGGGCAGTTAAACAAAGGGATCAATTAGTTGACAAACAAGGTTACGACCACTTGTTTCCACATTTTTCATTGTCACAATCCTTCAGCAATCATGAACAACTCTCGGGTACTATCGATCACTGTTTTGATTATTTCTCATTCTCCAGGGCCATTTCGATTATCGCCTGTCGGATATCTTCAAAGACGAAGGAAAACGGAGTTAAACGGGGAAATATATCCCCGAAACACCACTAGGCAATCAGAACTTCCGATAATTCTGAAATGACTCAGAGCAGCTGTGTCCCAAAGCTTTTCTTGTCACTGGCCTGGATAAACTTAATTGCACTGACACAGCTGACCAATCTATTGTCTTTGTTCACCTTGAAAAGGACCACTATACCATATTATGAGTAATACTGTATTCAGGAAACTTATCTAACCCCTGGGTTGCCAAATTAATCGCCAGTCGCTTTCCCAACCGATATCTTCTCGCCTTCGGGCAAAAGTGCAACTATATGGAACGTCTTAAGTATTACGTCCGCAACCTCAAAAAGGTTTATGGAATTACCAATCCATCGGTGGCACTCGTGTACTTGTGAAACTGATTGAGAAAACGAGATAATACACATTCCACTGTCTGCTGACTCTAGGCATTTTGCCATCTGCTCGATCTTCGATGTCTTTTCTTCACTGGATCGTACTTAAAAGATGGTTTGGCTTCTCTTCCTGGACGATACAAGTGTGTATGGTAAAGTGGGGCTGTTACAGCTTTCCCCTGAAGACCGCAGCTTAGTGGGTCTCCTCGAGCCTCCTCGTGGCTTGTTCAGAATGTAAAATCCACACTGATATCTTATGTGACTAAGACTGGACAACACTTTTGGCGGAAATGTGTGGTTTCCGAGGGAGTGGTTTTTTCACCATCCCTATTCTAGTTGTTTGATACCAGCTGGCCTATCTGCAGTTTCCCCCTCAGCTGCAAATGTGTCGTGATTGGGTCTACATCCGACCGACCAGAAGCTTGTGTAAAACTGCTGACCGGATGCAGTGCACTAGGTGATCTCAGGGGCCTCTCTTATTACAGTGTCGTGATGTGCCGCGATGCAGGCTTTCCCATCATCCAAAGAAAGTTCATATAATAACCAACTCAGTAAGCTTTCCATCATCCCTGATGATCAGTTCTGTAGTCAAAGATCCCCCATTGCTAGACACTCATGGATACCCCCCACCCCGCGCGTAACTTCAGATAATTGACTAGTATCAAGTCGGATTTTACTGAGGTCTGATAACTGGCTTTCTGCACTCTCCAACTCCGAATGTTATATTTGTTTGATCCTGGGATTCGTCATTGGATTTTTCCCCCAAGGATGAACTTATTTTTCGCTTACCGTAGTCTCCTGACTACTTGGGGGACACTTCTGCTTCATTGTACCGTCCACAAAGCAGTGGAAAATAAAATGATATACTTTTTGATCATCAAACAGAAACGTTCGTTGTAACTGTGGGTCCTATTGAATGCCCAGTGCCTTCCTTATCATTTCCTACTCAGGATTGTTCCATTTTCTGATCTAAAGTAGAAATTCGAACTCAACTTTTCTCATACTGCAACTTCCGCAACTTTGTTGTATTATACCTTATCGGGCATCTACCTGGTAGTTGGACTTCATCACTTCACATGAATCCAACTATCTTGCAACATCTGTCAATCTGAGTGTAGGTGACGGCAAATTCCGCTTGATTCTCTCTTCTCGTGTGTTTTTACAACTCTTGTCATTTTCCATGTTCAGAGTTCACCTCCAAGTGCATGATTTTCTTCTTTAGTTGGGCTTGGGAGTCACTGGTTTTGGTCTTTGCTCCAACAAAAACGCGAAAGGCTCATTTCAAAGGGAACTGGTAATGCACTATGCACTTCGGACCACTGCTCTTAGCATTGTTGAACCGGCTGGGATAAATTAAATCCCATTGTCTCACTGGTGTAATCTCACAAATGTTTGCACTCACTCACTCTGAGTGTGGGTGATTCAGGGAATTGAGATAAAAATCGATTGGAGTAATACCCCACCGATCAACCCCATCCATCTGTTCGACCGATAGTGATTGGTTTTTGTGTACTTCGAGTAGCCAGGTGATCTAAACAGCTTTAAAAATTATCGCTGGCTATTTCTATCGGGATCAGGCGTCTACGCGTTTCCAAAAACTAGATAGCTATTTCGTATGTTTTCTCCGTTGCTGCACGGTAGTCATCTCATCGTGCTTACTAGATGTTTATGGTAAATATTTTATGATAACACGAAAAGGCATGTTTACTTAGTCTCATACGAGGAACAACCCACTAGGTATGACGTATTCATTGTGAACAACTGGCGCTGACTTTCTTTGGATGGCGTAATGTATTATGTTTCTACTGTAAACAGCCTCTTATGAGGGTGCTTTCGCTCCCCACATGACATGCGGAAGGCATGCCCCCAAATGTGCGTTCGTGCATGACCACTGGAGTGTGTGTGTGGGGGGGTGGGGGTTCTGACCACCGAAGTGCAGGTACGGGAGATTTCTGCTGGATTTCGCCATCTGAACCTGTTGAGGATTGCAAATCCAATGTTGACCTTTGGCCGCTATTCGCGGACTACGGTGAGTTGAAAGGCCCAGGAGCTGGGAATAACCTTTAATGGTGGCAAAGGAAGAATACCACTGCTGTATTCATAGAGTTACCGCTGAATTTGCACATAGTCAAGCTTGGATATTCGTAGTGGAGTGAGGAGAACTGAGTCCCCAATGCTCGATTCTGATTGGCCCGTATGTTGACCTATATGAACATCACCTTTTGATCCGTAGCCGGTTCGCGACACATTTATCCGATCCACGTGACGTTCGGTGATTTCAGGCAGCTCAGCTCTGGACAAGAAGGTTGAAAGTGGTCACCAAATGCATAGATAACATCCGCTTATTGCGGTTTGCCCATATGTCCCGCAACGATACACATCCGGGCATTGTGTTCCATAAAGCAGGATCGGGAACGACTTTGAAGTACCGGTTTCTCTGTGCGATGAATGTGCCTCAGGAAAAGGACATTGTGACTAGTTCGCAATTGATTCAGATATATTTACTCAGGATATTGATAGAGTCCATACAACAGATGAAATCGACTGTTTACTCATCTTTTTCTTTGCATTCAATTTTTAACATAAGGACCAATGATGATCACAGGCTGTTCACTATATGGTCGCTGGTTTGTTCGCTGAGCTGGGCAATTTGATTGCATCGGTGACATCGAGATGACATAATTAGTGCATTATTGGAGAGCGTGGTAGAGCGTAGCGATCGGGTGGCGGTTGTGCCTGTTCAGTATATCCGAGACCAAGCATATACTGGGAGCACTGGTTACAAAGGCATCCACTTCCGCTGTTAACTTCTGGGCGCCAGAATCCCTACAGCTAATTAGTTTGGCCTAATTCACACCTACTGTTGAAAGTAACTGATCACGTTTTGAATCTTAGGTATGTCCTCGCTAATCAGGGTCGGAAACCGGGATTGGCGAATTTCGGAAGTAGATGTTTCATTTTTTATCCTTAGTGTCCTGGGATTTTGATATTGTCCACCAGTCAGCAAAACGGTGCACGCAAACTCATGAGTCGCGAAAGCCGAAGGTGCCGCCATAACCAGTGGTTGGCATACGGTACTGAGATGATGGAGTGGCTAGATTTGCGCTAGGTACATGCAGAAGAAGCGTGACGATATCAATATACTGAAGAAACGCTTCAGATTTACTTGTTTCATCTGCATAAGTAAGGGGATAAAATTGCATTTATCTGTTCTGTGCGTTTAGTTCACCTGACGTCGGCGAGTCAGCTAGTGTTTATCACGTTGGTAGGTGTGAGTTAATTGTTTGACCATGAGTCCCAGCTGTTTGAAGTCGTTTTCAAACTCCATTACATGACGTAAGTAAAAAGAAATTGATTCAGTTTTGGCTTCTGTGCACCTGAGACGTAGTTTTGGGTTAACCGATCCCGATTATATTTCGTAATGCAAGCTGAATGCACTTTTTAGCGCATTGATATAATAACTCTAGCTTGACCATATATGTGACAATTTATCGGTTTTACACTCAAAACCGACGACAAAATGCCCAAGGTTTTCTGTTGCAATTTCAGCCCTTTGTTAGTGACAGCTCGATCTCCAACCGGGATAGTGACAAAGGTCTCTAATAACTACGAAACGGTTCATCAAACCACTAGTAATCACGAAGGAGTAGCGTGCGTTTTTCACACTGATTTCAACCCCTAATGAGGTTGTTGACATTCGGCTGGAAGGCATTAGTGCCTAATCCATTCGAATCGCAGGGTACTGATGAAGATTTGGCCCCTCGTCGAGCAGTCTGGTTTCCAGGATATTTTAACAAGAATAGTGTGAATAGAAATCCGGTGGATTTTGCAAGTCCAGCTTATGAGTCATCGGACATCACTCCACACATGCAACATTGCCCATACTGCAGTGATGTGTATAACGACGCTGCTGTACTCTTTCGCTGATCTCTGCACCTGACTTTCTTGCATTCCAAATAGGAGGATGCGGATAAGTCGCAATGAGGATACACCACTGCCGATGAGTTTCTCGCTGGCTGACCGAACTGCCGCTATCGCGTTCAGATGATGTACATGTCGGGACATGTACATTAACCCTTCTTTAGGCTGCTATAGCATGCTGCCCTATACGAATGAACTATTTGTTTTGTCTGCTTTCTGCCTGATCGAGGTGACGGATTGATTGATTACCAGGTCTGTTGGAACGTACAACTTGACCCTAGCGCACTTTGCGCTGGTCTGACGTAAACAAGGCTAGCGGTATTTCGGCAAGGTCACCTGACAGTATCGGAAACAAATATGCGTGTCACAGTTGTTGTTGCAATGCTCTCGTGACCGTTGATTTGGCTTAGCGTACACACTCATTGGTTCGATCAGTCGAACTAGCGGATTCAAGAAGAGTTGAATGCTTGCACGTCTAATCACGGTCATTGCTGTCATTATCGCATAACACCAAGTTTTCATCTTCAGCTATTTCATAACACCTTTGTAGCATCGTTTGACCAGTCCGTCAACCGAACCTCGATACAATAGACATAGATAGGATACTGTGGTTTGATATATAGCCCCGGTCGATGCACAACTGAAGTTTGCGAGAAGCTTCAGTGACAGCATTTTGCTTCTGTGTGGCTAAGTAAAATTATCACCAGTACGACTGCCGGTTAACCTAAGCGGTAAAGTACATTGGGATGTGCCGTTAAAAATAACATAATGGGGTCCGTTTGGAAGAAGAACTGTAACACCTTACACTGTTCACTGCTGCAAAGCATGACACTGAAGATATCCCTATCACGGTGTGAAAAGCGGAGATGGTCCAACAAAGTGAAAGCAGCAAGTCGTGTTAAAAAAACGCTTACCTGACCGGTGTTTGTCATGGTCAGATGCGGCAAATACATAAGCAACAGCAATAAGTCAGCGATGAGTGGCAGGAAGACTCACATCCTCTCAAAGAACACCGTATAAAGTTGACTTCCATATTTTCCCCGAAAAGCTTACCGCACACCTGTTCCAAAGACGGGACACATTTTTATCCTCGAGTTCAACTACCGCACCAAATTGCGACGGTATATTAGAAGAATTGATAAGCATCAGTCCATGGGGACCGAAGTGAATAAAGTTTGAGGAGCACGTGACATCCAGCGAAATTGGGGACAAAGATACACAATCTCGAAACATTTGCAATTGCCAAATTGATTGATGGTGTAAATGAGCAAACCGCGTCAGGTGCCATATCTTCTTAGGGTTATTTCAAGCCTTAGGACTGGAGAAATTGTCCCATAGAAGGAAACGCCACAAGTACAACGAACTTGATATCCGAAGTTGACCGTCACACTTACTTCATTGTCTGGTTGCACCATTGCGATTCATTGGTAGGCTTCGATTCTCGTAAATTGAGTCTACGATCCATCTGGCTTGTGTAGGTTGCCGAAATCATTCAGTGGAGGAGCTACATTAACGAGCAGAGAATGCGAGTCATGCAATACAATGTGCAGCTCACTTTCATGTTCGTACTCATACTGAACGACCTACGTGTGTTTTTGGCGAATATTTCAAGAGGACTGTCTGGCTAGAGAGAAGCGAATGAAATATGTATATGCTAAGCTTAATATAGTAGTTTGCCTATGCTTGCATATTTTCAAATTCTATCATCAAACAATACCATTCTTCATACCCATGTGGATTAAATCCCTCTGTTCAGGTGATTGTCCCACCTTAACCGTAGTCGTGGATCAAACACTTTTCAACATCGTGATCTTGAACCTAGCCTTGACATTTCGGTTACTGAAATTCTTTAATTTTAATCATATCGATGCATGAACGTACGATCTTGTACGTCCCATTTTGTGGTTCATATAGTGAGAGGCTTATTTAATATGATATAATTCAATTTAATTTGGTTCAGTTCATTTTATTTACTTCCCCTCCACACATTCCCAGGTGCAGTTGAATCGAACTGTTTCAGGATTACCCGGTGAACTGGATTTCTGCGTTTCCGAAGGTGGCACCAATTTCAGTACCGGGCAAAGGCAACTGCTCGCCTTGGCCAGGGCCATCCTTGGTGGGAATAGAATAATTGTTGTGGACGAGGCGACTGCCAATGTGGATCCCTAGTAAGAACTTGGTCAATGTACCATACTGTGCACAGCGGACAGGCACCGACCGATTTCTTATTCAAAATGCTAGCAGCGGACGACGAAGGCCCCTTTTCAGTGACTTCGCATACGCCCCGTGAAATACCCATAATAAACGTGAACCTCTCTCCTTTTGTATCTCTCTACATTCCAATGTTAACAAGGGCCGGAGGGCCATTATCGTAGTTTAGAATACGAGGCGAATCTATTAAGAGGGATAGATACCCAAAACTAATGCACTTTGCTGGCTCACTTAGTTCATACCGCTCTGAGGAAGTGTATTCCGGTTTCGTGAAAGTGACATGTGGGAATGGTTGGTTAGTGACTTTGTAGAGCGTTTGCTACGTTGACCTTGAATAGGATTGCCGGTTATTCTTCTAAGGTTCGACGTTATCCTTCCTGTCACCAACAAAAGAGCCTTCGTGGTTACGCTGAAGAGTAATCGTTCTCCGTGGTATTTTTTCTTATAAAAGTCTCGGTGAAGCTGCCGTGCCGCCTGACTCAGGGACTTTCTGGAGCTTGCGCTCTATGGTGACAAAATTAGTCCTATAGATATCATGGGCCCTGATGTAAACGGTATCCAAGGATTTGGCGAATATACACTCACTTGCACACTAATTTGGTTTTCCGAGAAACTCACCTGGAACCCAGCTGAATCTTTCGTTTGTGATGTCCTCAGGCAACTGAATGTGTTGCACCAGGCCGCCTCATGTTTCAGTCGCTACGATATTCGAGATATCGCGATACATGTATATATTTGTGATGCACTCACTACTCATAAGGTTGCTTAAAATCCGTCGACAGTGTGTCGACAATGTGTCTGTCAATCGACCTATTTCCATCCAAGATGGACGAACAACTCTCCTGCCTGAATCATATCGCCGAAAACAGTCGTGGGCTGTCGATGGATTTTCAGCAACCTTATGAGTAGTACATTACAAAGATATACATGTATCGCGGTGTCTCGAATATCGTAGCGACTGAAACATGAGGCCGCCTGGTGCAGCACATTCAGTTGCGTGAGAGCATCATAAACGAGAGATTCAGCTGGGTTCCAGGTGAGTCTCTCGAAAGAACCAAATTAGTTTGCAAATGAGTGTATATTCGCTTTTTCGTGTATTTTTTTTATTCGCAGCTGATCATTCGATTGATAATGGAAAAGTTGCAATTACGTGACATCTAATTCGTAGGTAGTTTCTCTCAGCTGACCTGACCTAGATTGAGAGTGAACACAATCGTGAAATTACATTTATCTCACCAGTTGAACGATGTGTGTTGGTATTGGTTTGTTTTTTCTTTGTAATTTACTACGCATAAGGTTGCTGAAAATCCGTCGACAGATCACGACCGATTTCGCCCTTTTTGGGGCTCATCAGGTAGGCGCAGTCCCCGGGTTTCCGTCAACCTTATGTTCTA
The DNA here is from genome assembly GCF_000715545.1 of Opisthorchis viverrini. Classification (NCBI taxonomy): domain Eukaryota; kingdom Metazoa; phylum Platyhelminthes; class Trematoda; order Opisthorchiida; family Opisthorchiidae; genus Opisthorchis; species Opisthorchis viverrini. The sequence continues at coordinate 81,799 of NW_008752265.1, read as the reverse complement.
CTTGAAACCAAATTGCACGAATTTAGAGAATACACACTCGTTTGCAAACTGATTTAATTTTTCGAGAGACTCGCCTGGAACCCATCTGAGTCTCTCGTTTGTGGTGTTCTCAGGCAACTGAATGTACCCAAGGATTTTTTACCTCTACTGATACCTTTTCAGTCGAAAATCATTGACTTATGTTAATAACCCAGTTTTTTTCTATCCTTTATAATCCACAGCACTGACTCAATTATTCAGAAAACGTTGCGCTCCCAGTTTGCCTCCTGCACCGTGATAACTGTCGCGCATCGGTTACATACGGTGATCGATAACGATCTTATGGTTGTTATGGAAGATGGCCGAATCGTGGAGGTTGGTGTTCCTCATGAATTGCTCAACCCGGAACTATCCAGCCAAGACAAAGAAGCCCTAGGTAGCGGCACGCAACCGATGGTGGTCACAAAGTTAGATGCTCAGAAGCCGGTTTCTGGTCAAGGACCACTTGCTGACTTGGTTAAGCATACGAGTTTGGAAGAATCCGTCCTACTGGCACGACTCGCTCGTGATGCCTACTGCAAGACGCTGACTCGCTTCGTGCTTTCAAAGTTGTGAACAACCGATTCATAATCGAGTGCGAGTTGATTACAGTCTACTAATCAAGTGCCACTGTATCTATACAAATTTCTCTTTTTCTCATTCCAAAGCCGACTGCCGAACCTCTTCAATCAAACTATTTCACATCCACCAGATTTTTCAAACCATACACCATGGATTTATTTTGCACCAGTGAGTCAACGTTCACACTTCTCATCGAGCTTCCAAAAGTTGATAAGATTTTGCACAGCTTATTGCGTCTTTTTTTACTGCTGTGGTGGCAGCGAATCAACCGTAGATTTTCGTCTAATTTTCTAAGCTGACGTCAACTTGGAGCGTAAGTGCAGTTCCTAGGCTAGTTCTTTGAATTGTTCTACTCGGTTTGACATGATGTGGTATCACCAATCAGGGTCTTCTAGTACTCAATGTGCAGTGACCTGTATAATTAGTATGCTGAAAAGCCTGGGTGCTGTATTTAGAAGGACAGGCTAAAACACAGTTGTAATGGTCCCTAGGATATACTTATATGACTGGATCGTTGAGCGACCAGTTTGCAATGGGAAGTTGTCGGGACTATGTATTATCTGCTGACTCATCCATACTGATCAATAAGGGGAGGATGATATCTATTAGGTCAGAATGCTTGTCAGAGAAACACCCGTCTGGAAAGTAAGACGTCATGTGGTTTGGTTTTTAGGGATTTCGATACAACTCTTCTACGTGCCTCAGCATTTTGTGATGTTACATGTTCGAGAGGCTGCTGATGGGAATTCTATGTTTGTGGGAAAACTTCTCAAAGCGTGTTTTCTTTTGACTTTTTCGGAACCTAAAAAAGCAATCTCTAACAGGAATGGTGATATATTCCTAAAGTACTTTTATACGGTATGTATTGTGACCCAAGACTCGCTGGATTCCGTGTTTGATGTAAATAGTTTCCGGTTGAGTTTGAGGTAATAAATTGTCCTGGGATTGGGATCTGTATCGTATGAGGAATCCTCAGATAGCGCCCACGCTTTTCATGACATACTTCGTCCCCTTCTGTCATATCAATCTCTGTTTCCGACACTTCGAATAAGGCACGGAAATCAGCACTGTTCTCGCCAGGCGGTAACTCCACATGCGTACGACTTGATGTGACCCCTTTAGCTTGCAATGTTTGGTGCATTCTTTGGATGCAGTATCACTCACTTCACGAGGAGCCCGTCTCTTGATCACATTGTGAGTTTGTGATTCCAACTATTCTTCTGTACAGAAACGGCCTCGTGTCAGAACATAATTTCAGCTGGCTTTCGTTGATGTTCGGCGTCGCGACTCCATTCTAAGATCACCATCCAAATGAGCCTCAAAAGCACTTAGTATAACTGCATACGTATTTACGATTCAGGCAACAACAATAACTGAGCTCTTAGCCCACTGCAAGATGGCGTTCAAAGCGTAGTAGAGGCTTTTTAAGAATATCAAATTTACAGCTTGCTGAGACGTATGCATATACAATATATAGATAGCAATTTCGGCGCACTTCCGGGATACTCTCAAAGATATTGCCATGCGAACCGCATGCATTTGATCATCCATGGGCAATATTTAAGCAGAGAGCCTTAAGCTCGGTAGCTTCAAAGAATACCGAACATTGCAGAATCAACGGGATCTGGATCACCAGAGTTGCGCAACCGGATGCAAGAGCAAACCAATGAGTAGGTGAAGCAGCCGTACTTGGGTCTTGAATCTTCGTTTCAGATAGACAACACACATCAGTGGAAAATGAATCCAATAGGCACACTAAGGTGCTTGCTTTGCATTTTGCTGTAAAGTTCGAATGGCGAAGACCGGCAACAAACACGCGGTCGATGGCATTACACCACGGCCCATGTGACCTAAGACTATTTGCAGGTGCTTAGTTCATGGTTGGGATAATGCCAGGGATCCAGACCTGAACAAAAGGATGATTAAGGTCCTCAACCAAATTATTTGGCTTAAAAGCTTAACCACAAGGCAGTGGTGGTTGAACTAAGACCATCAGAGCAGCTTGCATCTCAACCTAGGTGACCAGGAGACCGTTATTCATACTTCTCCCCATTGACCAACAGAGGACGAGAGGCTCTGTGAGTGTTAGATGTACACTACCTGGTATAGCTCTATGGGTTATCGAGGTTCACAAACCGTCGCACCACAGTAAGGTCCGGTCTCCTCGCTCTGAAATCCAACAATAGTCGGTTCGCGCAAAACCTCGACAAACGTCGATACACGTGAAATTCGGTGGTGAAGTGAGGTTACAAACGCCGAGATAAAAGTAACCTTAGAGTTTTTGGCGAACAGACCTCCGTTTATTAGGGGACTGTGGTGATTTCCTAATCATTATTTTGAAAAAGTTAATTTCGGACCCGAAGTTCTAGTTCCTCCTTAACTCTAGTGGTGAAGTACCTATGAGTTCTGTTACTGACTTGTTCCACAGTTACGTATAAATTGGTTCACAGATTTCGTCTGGTCCCTACATGTTGATCTTCTTTTGGGGATGGCAGGGGGTAACTTTCGAGTCTGGTCGAGAACATGTCGATCTCCAGGTTGTATTTACGATTTAGTGTTGCCAAGATCATTGCACCATCTCATTTGGAGGGTAGGTGAATGTAAGCTGGCTACTCAGATCCAGTACCACGCTTAGTGAGTCCAAATCCTTTAGCGTTTCTGGGTGAAGCGCAAAACACGTCTGTTTTGTCTAAGGCTCTTACCCCGTTCCGTTTCTAAGGTAATGGCGTGATACTACCTTCACCTGTTCTGGTACGTTCCTGAAGACGGATCCCTTAGATCTAAGTATTATCAAGATGTCTAGAAACGATAAACAGTTCCTGGCTTTTCCCTCGTGTGTAACAGCAAGATTTAAACGAACACACTCATGCGAATATGCTGGCTATTATCATACTAACATCTGCGTAGCGTTGTCAGTAATTCAAATCCAGGATACACCCTGTGAGTTACCTCTTCAAATAGCCAAAACTAGGTCAAGCAGACTTTCCGTCTACCAGTTAATAAGTCAAGTTCGAGATGTTGAAACTGGCGTTTTCAATTCATATCTGTAGCAGTCGTTATTAGGAGGTCTGTCGAAATGGAGAGATGAAAAATTTCCGACCGAAATGCGGCACATGGACGTCAATGATTTCGTGTGAATAGACGTTTTTAAAAGGCAGCTGCACTCTACAGTGCACGTGTGATCATCCCCAGGCCTTTGAATTAATTTCACCACAGCGTTTGCCACCAACCTTCGCCACTGGAATTCACGTTTTCTGGGCATTGTCGGTGTTGTTGTAACAAATCAATCAAAACCACTGTGTTCTAAGCATTTTCCGAGAAACTTAGGCTCTCTCCGACTTAGTATTGCAGCAGCTCCTGTCGTTTTGTCTAGTCGGCTGACCTATCTGATCCGTAATTACACGCCGCATTTTGTCCTTAGGTTGCTATAAAACCTGTCTTCAAGATTAACGGCCTTGGAACTGACGATACGATGGGAACTGCCTGCGTTTACCAGGGCGTTTTTTTGCGTTACTCAATATGTCCTAGTGCGACTGTCGGATTGGTGTTATTGCTTGTGAGCTGAACAAACTAAGTGAGCGTGACGGAACTGCCTGCGTTTACCAGGGCGTTTTTTGCGTTACTCAATATGTTCTAGTGCGACTGTCGGATTGGTGTTCTTGCTTGTGAGCTGAACAAACTAAGTACGCGTGATAACACTGCGCCTCTGACGAAAATTCTGAAAGTTTCGCACGCACAGCCTCTCCACTGGTAGTTCAAACAAAAATGCTGTTGCTAGTAGCGGGTGATTAGCAGTGTGATAAACACGTTATAAGAAGGGATATAGCCGTATTCATTCTTCAGTAATGGAATCCACATAGCATTATTATGGGTTGCGTTACCCTTTGAGTGACGTCTTCTCAGTTGAGTGTTTCGCTCGTCGGGTGAAAACCAAAAGAACACAACACACAATTACTCTATGGGAGGTTATGATTTCGAAACTTCATACTGTTCCGTGAGATGCGCTAACCTGAATATGTTGTTAAAGATGAAATGGCTGTATGGTATTTCTCGGCTTTTGAGGGTATACTGGCTTCGCTGGCACGACGAAATCTCGGTTGAAATGCCCAGAATATTCTCAAAACTGTTGTTGATCTGTTCGAAGAACCTTGTAGTTGGAATAAAAACTTTTCACTACCAATCGATATAACGTCGTCAGTATGGGGTTGAACGGTAAATCCCCCCTCTTCTGTCTGCGAGTATACAGTCTCTAAACAATGTCTAGAAGCTCATTATCCGCACAATACTCTCAGCTGCAAAACCTTTACAATTGGAGTAAAACTTTCTACGCTAGAATGTTGAATTTTGTTGCGTATATGCTGAAATCAAAAACCGTCTTGATTCAGGTCCACATTTCCGCAGCTCACCAAATTTCATTGTTCACTGGAGCAACCACGCCTCTGGCTAGAAAGTTTTGTGGGATAATTTACCAGTATTGTGGAGACCCCGAGGTGCCCAAACGGAGCTTGAAAGTTTGGACTTTTACTCTCAAATTGGTTTCCTGATTGCTCTGGTCCAGCAGGGACACGTCATAGCTTTCGAAGATTCAACTCCGTTGCGCGAATATTGAACGCTCAATGTCCAATCACCCTACGACGATTGTCCGTTCCCAACTTAACTTCCGCTGGACTTAGTTCATCTGTATGGGATTGTGATCACAATTCATTGTGCCGGTTTTGTTCGTTGGGCGCTTTCAATTCGGCATTTCTATTTCTCCGCTGTGATTGGACCGTTTTTTCCGGTTTCGCGTTCCGATTTCCTTCCAATTGATTGATGGATTGTAAAAAACTGATTTCCACACGCTGCGAACAAATAAGTCAATATCACAAAAGCAGAAGATTTTCAAGGTCCCGGTAAACATGTAGCCAACGGTTGCCAGAGGTCGCCAAGTTTTGAAGATTTATTACCACTGATTTTGTTGATGCAAAAAAGCTAATTACATGAGTTATTAAATAAAAGCCTACTGAAAGCCAGGAAAACGGAGTAAGTTGTATGTTGGCCACCACTGAAAATGTTTTGTTTGAGTACACAGCCGATTCAATATCTCATATATGGCGTAAAGTCCGGTTCTCCCAAGCTGAGTTATCACTCGCCCACTAGTTTCCCTAATTCGTACATCTGCGGCGACTGTGGACAAGTGTAAACTAAGTGCACAGCGCTCAGATAACGGTTTTTGGTTACTGGACTTACCCATGTAAATACGGATTTACTGCTTTAGAAAGCGTGAAATATTTTCTTGAATATGTTTACACCTTGGAGGCTGAGGATAAATTTTGTCACCTCGTTGTTTACTTTCATTATTTTGGTATATCTTCCAGGGCACAACGAGTGTATTTGTAAACTCTTCAGATATATATAGACCTGTTTTTGTCTACAGTATACATAGCTTGGTGCATTTGTCAAGTGCATTTGTCACATCAGCACACATCGGCATGCTAGGCATTTTAGCATTCCATTGGTACCATTCGAGGAACAGATATGCCGCCAGTAGTGTAGGTGACAGGCCAAAGAAAATGGTTAAAAAGGCCTTATACAGGCGTACATCAACTCAACGGGAAGCCCCAGATCAGTTAACAGAGGGATCGCTCAGTGACAGAGAGCAGCAGTACACTTGGTTCGTTGCAACTGGCTACCCTTCAGTATTTGTCGGTGGCAGTCATCGAAGCATGCATCCGTAATCGAAGATCAGGCATCATTCAGAAGTTCTGAAGATTCAAACGCTTTGCTAACTAACACTCATCCATCAGCGAACTGCTTAAATTCGTTCAATGCGGTTATAACATTGTCTGATCCGGAATGAAGGGTTTACGCCAAGGATCCCAAACCCGCTTAGGTTTTCGAACATCAACGGTTCTTTCAGGGATTAATTCAACGATTTCTGCGAGGATAATAAACTTGAGAACTCGCTTAGGAAAGACAAACCCAATAGGTGGCGCCATGATTTTCTATCCCATTTGGCTTCAAAACTTAGATCTAAAATGCTGCTCAGTGTGCATCTCAAGTTTCAAGGTTCGGACCGTTGACTTCGGATTAGAAAGCACTCTATGTTGTGTTCCTCTGCATTTGAATGGTTTCGTGAGGAAACTGTGTCTAGCGATGTCCTCATTGGTTATTTTATGCACTTTCTATCTTACATATCTCGACCGCAGTTATCTTTATCGAAATCTCACCTTAAAAACAACCGCGAAACAATGGGCTTTTACAGACGTATTCTAACACAAACGGTTTATCAGTAATTAAGCAGTCCGTATTTTAGACCAAAATTAAGTATCATTTCCGTATCGTTTTGAATCTCTTTCTTGAAAATTCGTATTTTCCTCAATTTCTGTACATCTCAGCCCAAGCGGTTTGACGTAGACCACATAGAGTGTTTAGGAGTCCGTGCGAGTAATACGGAGGAAGGTGCGTCGGACCATCCGTAAAATGGCGAATGCCTTTTGGGCCGATTTCTCATGGTGTAGTGCGAAGGACAAG
>NW_008752265.1:70569-73955 GCF_000715545.1 Opisthorchis viverrini | reverse complement strand
TCGCTTCCTTCCAAGCAGAGGGAAGGCGGCCTTCGTCAAGCGACTGACGAAACACCAAGTGTAAATGGTTTGCCAGTGTGGAGGACGTTTCTTTCAGGATCCTTGGATGGACCTCGTCGGGCCCCAATGCGCAGAATGGGTTGATCTTGTGCAAGAGATGACAAATGTCCTCCACCGTAAAGACCAAATCGGTTAGAGGCTGTTCGTCGGTACACCTTGACAAGAGTGGATTTGACGAGGACGCTGGCACTAAATATAAACCTGTATAACATTTTCTGTAAACCTCAGATACCACTTTTGGGTCAATCGAGGGTTCTCCTTTCCTGTCCCACAAGGAAGACGGGGATGGCTTGTTTCTGCGGCGATGTCTCATGTATTTGAACATTACGCTTCTTTTCCGAGTGAGGTCCAGGATGGTGGCTTGTTTTCGTGTGTTCTATTGGCGGATTTCTGATTTACAGCGGTTCCGCATTCTGTGAAATGCCAGCTCATCTTTTGTATCGTCTGTGGTGGACCTTTCAAAAAAGTTTGGACCGTTTTTCCAGAAGACGCGGAATCCTTTTCGGCAGCCTGCGGCTTAGCTGAGCGCGTGCTGGTTTTTGGGACAAAAGTGGCGTCATCCTCGTGAACTTTCTGGACAATGATCCTATATAGTTCTTCCACTGGAGCTGGTCTAGGGTAGCTCGTTCACTTCTGAGAATTCTGCACGGCAGAAGTCTCGAAACCACGTTTGAGGTTCGGTATTTCCGGCCCAACACCAGATAAAATCAAAAGATAAGCACACAGTGGTCACTGTCCCATTGGAGCGTTGGTTGTTACCTGATCAATTAAGTGTCTTCCGTTGGTGATGACCGAATCCCGGAGGGATGGTTGTTGGCCTGCGCGGTAGCTGGTAACTGCGACGACATGTTGAGTCTAAGCGCTCTGTTGAACGACTCCAATCAGCGCCGCTGGAAAACGTCCGCTTGATCTGACGCGCTGGAGCTCCATCCAGGAGGCTTCTGGAGCGTTGAAGTCACCTACAGGCAGGAGATGAGTGACGTGGTAGTTTGAATGCACTTGCTCAAGGGTTTGTATGAGGAATTGGTTATTTTCAGGGAGACTCGAGTGGCCACGGTAGACCACGCCGAGAAGGAGAGAATCGGACCGGCGCAGCGGAATTTGGACCCACAGTGCATCGCAAAAGGGTGCAGGAGTGATATCAGAGAGGACGAACGGGATTGGTAGGGCCGCATGTAAGTACAGAGCAACCCCACCAGCCCTCCCTCGTTTTGGCCCAGCACGAAAAATAGATTCACGGATTCACGGATTGATACACAGCATCGAGTCTTTTGCCCAAGTTCCCCGGTCGCTTTTGTTCTTGCCGTTCAGTAGCTCTCGTTCACCTAAAAGTCGCAAGTAGAAAAAGGGTGTAGCACTCTTCTTCATGTTCTCAGCGCGGGTCAGTATGCTTGCCAGCACGAGGATTCGCATAAATAAATGTCTAATAGTGCTTTAAACTGGGTTCTAGAAGGAGCATGGACAACCGTCGGGGAAGGTCATTCCATGCAGCTATTACCCGAAATGAGAAAAAATTTTGTCTAATGAATGTGTGTTCTGAGCTTGAAAATTTTCTTACTATGTCTCCGCCGGGTGTTTCCTGGGTCACCGGTAAAAAACCTGTTTGCCAAGCTTTGTTCAAACAGGGCGTAAGTAAGAATTAGGTCCCCTCGGAGGCGACGGTACTCCAGGGGAAAGAGATCAAGCATCGCGAGACGCGTTTCGTAGTCCACGGATTTGAGGCCGGCAACCATTCTCGTGGCGGCCCGCTGGACACGCTCAATGAGGGTAACGTCTTTCGTACGTCCTGAGTAGACAACTTGGTTGGCGTACTCCAGGAGCGGTCTGACGTAGGCCCCATAGAGTATTTGGAAGTCCATGCGAGTAATACGGGAGAAGGTGCGTTGGATCATCCGTAAAATGGCGAATGCCTTTTGGGCCGATTTCTCATGGTGCAGTGAGAATGACAAGTTTGAGGAGACCCAGATACCCAAACCTATTTTGGCATCGATCCTCATGATGTTTTCTGTTTCCTTTTCACCATGCACAACAAAGGCATTCGCTGAATCCCCTCCAAACCACATGTGGGCGCATTTTTCATCATTCAGAGGAAGGTGCCAGTCCAACGACCACTGCTTTGCAGCGTCTAATCCACTTGGAAAGCACTAGCATTGGAACTCCAGGACTTCATTCGTCCGCAAAAAGTGGACATGGACTTGCAAGAACATCTGGGAGGTCGTTGACGTAGATCAGAAACAGTAGTGGTCCCAAGACGGAGCGTTGATGAACTACAACGGATGGTAACCGTCTATCGATATCTCCGCGTCATGGTCTTCTGGTGCGAGCGAGATCCCTGTGAGTGCAGTTATATACGGTACATCAGGGCATGCTGAATGTTTAACATCGCCGAATTTGTCGAAAAGGATGAGGCAGTTTGTCGACAAGCATTTCAATACTGTCTCTACTGCCTCCGAGGGTAAGGAGCCAAAAGTTGAGTGACCAGGTAGGTTAGCAGACTTAATAGTCGTGCACCGGGTTTGAGGCGAAGGCTCCAAAGTGGACTCTGGGGCAATATCGTCTACTTTCTCTCTTCGTGGTTTCTGGGCACGCTTTTCTCTTGCAAGTTCTTTTCGCCCCTTGAGAGCACGGTTTGCTCGGGCCTTTTAGCTTTGGGGGACGGAGTTTTTTCTCCCGTGGTAAAAAATTTTGAACATTGCTACTTGTAGCTCTTTCAGCACCGCCTTACTGGCGACCAGATTTACTGTTGATCAAAGCCCTTTGGCTTTGGTGAGGAGTTCATGGCTGCACTTGTTTCATCCTTTACGAAGGTGGGCTTTGATAGGCCTTGCAGGTTTTAAAAAGTGGGAAGTATCCGATTAAATAATAATGGTAAATTTCTTTCAAAACTTGTTGGGAGCGATGGGCACGAGGTTCGACTAGTTCCAAGGTATAGCCGGTTGGCATGAACTAAAACTGAAAACCGTTGCTGGCTATGGGTGACCTTGGGTGGTTGGGTAAATGACCGGAGTCATAACGAGCGAGTGTGGATGAGACAGAATAATTTGAATTGGTAGCACATGGCGAGTTTCGTCTCAAAAATGTGATTTAATCTTAAACTAACCAGACACACTGGTTGCACTGTTGTAGGGAAGTCAGGTGCAGGCAAGACGTACCGTCGCGCGGTACGTTCGAAATCGGTTTCGTTTTTCCCTCGTGCAAATTCGTGAAAATTTTTTTCGTTGTTCAATCTATTCACAGAGTACACACGAGTAATTGTTGAATTTTATTACTCTAACAAAACATTTGAGTGATAACCCTTTATATTTTGCGCACACCTATTTTACATC
>NW_008752265.1:54703-62200 GCF_000715545.1 Opisthorchis viverrini | reverse complement strand
TTTAAAGCACTATTAGACATTTATTTATGCGAATCCTCGCGCTGGCGAGCATACTGCCCCGCGCTGAGAACATAAAGAGCAGTGCTACACCCTTTTTTCACTTGTGCCTTTCAGGTGAACGACAGCCACTGACCGACAAGAACAAAACCGACCCGGGAAAGGCAAGCAAAAGCCTCGATCCTGTGTATCAATCCTTGAATCCGTGAAAGAGGTTAGATGGGGACATGGTACTAATACATAGGGTGAAACACCGTAAAAGAGGTTAGATGGGGACATGGTACTAATACATAGGGTGAACCAAACACCGTATGCGGTTTCGAACTCGTGAAAGATGCAGGCCGAAATTGTCCAGAAATCCAGGCATACCAAATTTGAGCGAAAATTCTTGGGACACGAAAGCGTTTGTCCCAGAGACGGGGCCGGATGAAAAATTTTCTTACAGTTGCGACTAGAGGCTCGATTGGGTGAGGGGTTGCTGTCGCGATTCTGAAGAAAATAGTTGCCGGAGTGCCATCACGATGGATATGACAGTGCCATGCCATAATTGCACTGACATGCTTCAGTTTATGGACAGCCCGCAACTGTCGTCAAGGGTGCCGCGATCGGAGAAGGGATACGCAGTTCCGTGGCAGCTAGATCTAGGTGAGACAGGTTGACACAGAGAGTCAGGCGGATGCAGGCGCACAGATAATTTCCCTTTCGTTGGAGGACCGTGTGAGTGTAGTCAGTCAGTCAGTTTGAATGAATAACAGTTCTACGGGCGTTTGGGCAACTCCAGTCGAAGTGTGAAGCTTGGGAAGAGGGGCAACCTGGAAGAAAGAGAAGGAAAGCAGTACCGTGTGGCAAGTGTCAGGAGGCACACAATAAAACAGCGTCTAACAGCCAGACCAGATGAGCTCCTTAGGAGACATCTGCAAACAAATGAGGTGAAGACCCCTACTAGGAGTTACGTCCATCGGATTCTAGTGGATTTCTAGATTGAACAGGTTCCCAAACGTTCCTGGTTGTGTGGTGAACTGAGTCACGCTTGAAAACCCACCCACTTTCTGGCCAGAGTTGATCAATCCCTGGGTTCATCTTTACATTGACTATGCGAGTTCAATTGGTGATTGAAACTCCTCTGTCTTGATAGACGCCCACAGCGCATGGTAGAAACTCTTTCCGCAACAACCGCCTTAAACTTCGACATTTGTTCAGTCGCCCTGGAAAGCCGGGAACCGTCGTGTCCAAGAACGGCTACCATTTCACATAATTGGCGCTCTCCAGCTAGTAATGGTTTGTGAATACAGCGGCAGATGTTCGAGGAGGATTCCAGGGCACATCTTTCTGCTTCATGGCAGAGTGCTGTACAAGATTCGGGCCGGATCGCATAGGAGAATCCGGCAAACAAATCAAATCTGGTCGACAAATGCAAAGATTCCACTCACCAGATGGCGTACGTACACATCTGTGATGTTGGTGACACTGTGTAATAACTTCCAGACACTCCGTCCGGGTCACATTTTGAGCATGAATTATACCGCGTCACATGACTGCTAGGATCCTCGAACCAGTGAGGCCGCTGCTACCGAACCTCTAATTCGGAGCTACACCAACAAGCTCAAAGACAGTCTTTGAAGAATCCCGCATCAGCACTGCTTTATTGTCCGCAGCTAGGCGCTGCTGCGACCGACAAGCCTATCCCGCGCAAGACTGACCGAAATATTTAGCTGCTTATCGGTCCAGCATAGAGGCGTGCTCTGGTTATCCAAAGGACCGGACCTAGCAGCCAAAAATATTTCAGTTTTTGCCGGCTTCCGGTTGCTGATAATACGGAATGGTTCCGTTTGGTGGTTTCGCTTAGGTAATTAAAGATAATTTATTAACCGAAGACATAATGGCGAATGATACTTCGGATATGTAACCACAGCGCAGTTGGACGAGGTGGAGTTTTGGTTCGGGCACTCTTCAATTAGCCGCGAAACATCGGTTATTAGGGTCTTCCTGGAGGGCCCTCTCGAAGTCAGTGACTTTGTAGGCAGACGCGCTAGGCCGTTCGATATGCGCACAGCGTCTGCCGTTTGAACACCGCAACTCCTTGCTTTTAAAGCACTGCTACATTATTTGATGATGTGTCGGTAGCAGCCATCAAACGCTGAGCAATTAGGGTTAGCTTCTTTTAGGACCGATATGCTCAAGCCCATTCAACAGCGCTGCTTCCACGAATACGATCCTACCGATCACCTGAACGGATCGTCCCGTCCGGTTCGTGAGTGCACTGACCACATCTGTACCTCATGAGGTCCGATGAACATCCTTACACCTACATAAAGCTAACAATTGTCTTAAATGTGGAAGCAGCTTTCGACTCAGTGGGTATGTATATTTGTAGCGTTCCTAACACGTTCATCACACTTCAAACCTCACAATTCAGCACCCGCCGATTGGCTGAAGTCTATGGAGGGCAGTTTTTGAATATATTATCAAATGTGGGTTAGCATTCGATGCGGTGTTTCCACTTTTGGGTCGACTGAATTCTCCCAGAAATTCTCAATCTCTTCTATACATGTTTCCAGGCTTTTCCCTTGAGGTATCCCGAAGTCATGGAATTTGTCGACCAAGCGAAATTGTGTTATATATTTCTCATGCCGTCATTAAATTCCATAAATAGGCTAGATATTTGGTATACGCCTTACACGTTTTAAGTACTAGTAGGCCAGTGGACGACTGCACGCCTCATGCTGATCACGGCCTCGAAACCTTCGCATATAGTGGACAAGTTATCCAGCTGGTTGCTTTGAGCTGGATGGCAGCGCCGCTGGTGAAGTAAATGTTGGGATCCCTAAAGCTTGTCACTGCTAGTCAGTCGAGGGCAGGGTCGAGATCGCGGATGTGCATTCAATATTTGTGGCTCTAAAGCCTGGCTGGCTTGCACCGAGGATGTCAATGTGCTTATCTTTGGCTTCGATGCATTCTAAGCGTTGCCGATGTTTTATGGAAAGGGTGCCCAATTGTGAGTGATTTTTTGAGAACAATTTATTCAATCGCCCAACTGATGAATCCATCTGGCCACACTAAATGCGCTAGCCTAGACTTGTCTTCCTTATGCTTCACTGTGCAACGCTTGCTAAGATGTCTCACATGGTGTGTAGTGTACAACCATAGAAGTGGGCACAAATAGCCTTTTAGCGCCTCAAAACTTACAAGAGCGAGTAGTGTATTTTGCACGCCAGTGAGATGCATCCATCTGACCGGCTTCAAATTCTCCAGCTGCATTATTCTGATGAATACGTTTTCACCGGACAAGAAGACAAGAGCCTGACTGCCGGCTTACTTGTTTTAATCATGTGGTAGCTGATCAGCCCTGATTCCAAACCAATAACGACAGATACATAAGTTAGCTGTAGTGGGTTCGGAGGATAAGAATATCTTTCGAATGTAACGGCCGTGAAGGCCGTACGTGGATGGGCGGAAGATGATAGTGCTTATTTCATCTTAAGCCGGACAGCGCAGGAGGAACTCATTGAAAATCCCACAAAAATGAAAAGGCATTTCACATGTAATGCTGTTGATGATGTGGCGCACCTCCCCCTGGCGCAGCGACTGGGATGAACCGAAAAATGTTTCTGATTTATGAAAGGAGCCCTTCGTCAGCTTTCGGATCGTGTCAGCTATACTCGGTGGCTTCAGCTAAGGCATCTGTCTACAGTCCATTTGAATAAAGCCGTCTTTCGGAAGTCAGCCTTTCTAACCGGCACCCAACAATTCCGCGCCCCTGGATCAAACGTCGCTTATTAACTTTATCAGGTTTCGCAAACGGCATAGGTACTCGCACACACACTGGTTTTCAGAAATCCAGTGTTTCTGAGGCTTTTGGTGGCTCGTCTCCCAGCAAATCCTGTTGCACTGAACTCTGCCAGCTGTTTATTCCTTGTCAGAAGCCCGCTACACCTAATGACCGGTCACCGCGTCTCTTTGGGGAAAATTACCTGTAGACCACATCCCAGCGGTGGCAAGTCAACAGCCAGGATCAAGAACTTGTAACCCAGCTTTTCTCGCTCCCTTACAAGCTCTTCAGTGCGTGACATTCTAACTAATCCATCGATTCTGCGACGAGAAGATTCCTCTGTCTCCACACAGTGCTGTCTCCAGATAGCATGACATTTTCGCTGCGCCCCAGGAGGCCGAGCAGTTATCCATATACCAAAATGAGAGTCGTATATTGTCGGTGAGCCAACACTCATCCATGCTTGTGTGGGTCTGAAAGGTAAGGGGTTTGCACTGAAAACGACTGCAGCCAATCAGAAGGAAGACATCAAATTTAGATTATGTAGTTGTGGAACTTTTGAGCCGTTGGAAATAAGTTCACAAGCGCCATGCCCATTCGAGGGTGGCTGATGCGACACCATTTCTGCCAAATCTGCTATAGGCTCGTGCAATTTGTCCCAAAAAATCGCCTTCCGGAGTAACTGGAGCTTGCCACTATCTGATGGCTTGCCGTTGTATTGTAGGTGGCCGTCTATTGGTTACGCCTGCACTAAGGCTGCCAGACTACGCGATAGGGAGAAGAAGAACTCGGGACACGGCTGGTTGTCAGGACAAAACATACAGAGCTTCTGCACAAACATGTAAGATGACTAAATGGCCAAATATGGTCCTTCATTTGTCCGTTCTGTACAGCCAATGGCGGTGCTCCGGTGAACGACTTCAGGCCCACTCCGCTGGTCATATGCTGCTAAGCCGTGTTTGGTGAGAGCCGCCAACTCACCTACTTTCCGGACGTGTCGAACCGATGGTGACCTTGGGGATGCGTCACTCTCTGCACGGGTGCTTTTTTCTGTCTGGGCGCGTCCAGAGACTTGTGCATTATTTTAACGCGACAAATATACTGGGTGGTGTTCGTCCGATGCTCGGACAGCCAGGTTAGTCGGAGGTTAAAATCTGATTAAAGCAGTTCCCCAACTATCCAGGTTAGGATTTGGCGCATGTATGTACTCGTGTTCCTTAAAAAAGCTTCATGTACATCAATTTCCCACCGAACGTCGCCGCCTCCCTTCCGGGCTTCGTAGCCCATGGCGTTGGTTGATGACGTTGGTTGACTACCTGTCTAGTTGTGAGCATTTTTAAAGTTTTCCAGTTTGCTTGAAATCGGAATTCGCACAAGTAACGAGCCACCACGCGGCAAGCGCTTTCTGGAATGCTATTGAAATATAGGTAACATGAACTTTTAGTTGGATTATATCCCGGTGTCCGCACATTGAATCTCATTATTGGAGGGTTGTGAAAGTCATAGAGACAAGGTTTCTGCAGTTGCAGTGCGTACAAGCCTCACACATGTGCAACCTAAAGTTAAAGAGGCACATCAGTATCCCCACTCGGCCATAGAGTACATCAGCCGTTGGCAGGACTCTAAAAGTTTTTACCTTTCAGCCGACCGGTCGGTTTAGCTGAACTGTAAATTTTAGTCTTGAGCAACCCTCCACAAAATCCATAGCAGATCAGCTAGCTTACGTGTAACCACGCCACAAGGACTGATTTCCTGAGGAAAGTGCTTCTTTGTCCAAGAAGACAGCGGTGGACCGTGTGGTATCTTAAGCCAACGAGAACATTATACAAGCTTGTAGTCTGCCCAGGGAGCACATCACATCCTACCATGTCAAGGTGTAACTTGTAGTGGTCTGGCCACCCAATAAGTTAGTTTCCCAGGAGTGTGTGGCAAAGAAGTAAAAATAACAACGCTAGTTTGGGTATCCAATAATGAAGATGGAACAGATGGAACAGACTCACTAACAATTGTTCTCTTTAAAATATTTCGTCATTGGCCCAGGTCAGCGAATAGACAATAATCCAATTATGTTGATTCAGGGGTCTTCTGAACAGTTCCCACATAAAATAGATTCCGAAGATGGTCTGAATTGTTTTCATACCACAGTTAGTACGAGGCTCGCGAGTGAAATGAAAAGAGGGAGTCGAAGCACGTGACCACGCTTGTATTTTGTGAAACTGTATAAGTGCGCGTTTTTAGTTTTTCGTTGGCCACCCAATAAGTTAGTTTCCCAGGAGTGTGTGGCAAAGAAGTAAAAATAACAACGCTAGTTTGGGTATCCAATAATGAAGATGGAACAGATGGAACAGACTCACTAACAATTGTTCTCTTTAAAATATTTCGTCATTGGCCCAGGTCAGCGAATAGACAATAATCCAATTATGTTGATTCAGGGGTCTTCTGAACAGTTCCCACATAAAATAGATTCCGAAGATGGTCTGAATTGTTTTCACCCCACAGTTAGTACGAGGCTCGCGAGTGAAATGAAAAGAGGGAGTCGAAGCACGTGACCACGCTTGTATTTTGTGAAACTGTATAAGTGCGCGTTTTTTAGTTTTTCGTATTGAAACAAAAAACGATTATGCAATTGACGAAATACGTAGTGTTATAATGGATGCAAAATAAAGTTACGAAACGCCGCAAACGGTAAACGGCACGTCACTAACTACATCTTCACGAAGAAAAACGTTTGTCAACTCTTGCACAAGGCAAACAACCTCGGCGCGTCGAGGCCAGACGCGCTCCAACCAAGAATCCAGAAAGAAACGTCGTTCACGCTGTGTTGTGTCTTGATTGACGGTGGTGCAACTCTGTATGGGTCCCTTGGCTTTCTGCTCCGTCCACTACGGTATATCAAATGGCATGGTAGCTCTACATAGCCCTTTATGGAGACAAAAGGAGAATTATTACATCTATATTTATTGGGAAGTCACACAGTGTCTCACAAGGTCGTGCTAGAATCACCATGAGGGGGCGAGAAGCATCGAGTTAAAGATGATCGATCCGGATTGGCTGGCATTCTGACCAATCAGTGCATGACTTCGTTTGGTCCGTGTCCTGCACGTGACGCATCCGTCCAGATGATGTGATGTTCGGTTATTGGGAACGACTGGCATCCGGACGCGCTGACAGGGCATTTCTACCTGCCGTTTCGTCAATCGCTCAACAAAGGCAGTCCTTCCTTGGATGAACGTGACTTACGTCAATTTACGAAACTGGTGACCGACTATCGCCCGGTAGCTGCAGACTCATTAGACTTACTAGCATACTGTGCAAGGTGATGGAACGTATTCTAAAGTGGATCATCTTAAGCCGCATCAGGACCAACAACTCGATATTGACAGCGCAACATGGAGTTCTCCGCCAAATGCTCTCCTTGTGGGACAGAAACTGAGAACCGACAAATGACCCATCAGTGGTATCTGAGGCTTACAGAGGACACTATGCGTGTCTATACTCAGCCCCAGCGTCCTCGTCAAATCCACTCTTGTCAAGGAGAAACTACGAACAGCCTCTAACCGACTTGGTCTTCACGGTGGAGGACATTCGTCATCTCTTGCACAAGATCAACCCATTCTGCGCATTGGGGCCCGACGAGGTCCATCCAAGGATCCTGAAAGAAACGTCCTCCACACTGGCAAACCATTTACACTTGGTGTTTCGTCAGTCGCTTGACGAAGGCCGCCTTCCCT
>NW_008752265.1:37358-53620 GCF_000715545.1 Opisthorchis viverrini | reverse complement strand
GAACCCAGTTTAAAGCACTATTAGACATTTATTTATGCGAATCCTCGTGCTGCAAGCATACTGCCCCGCGCTGAGAACATGAAGAAGAGTGCTACACCTTTTTTCACTTGTGCCTTTCAGGTGACCACCAGCCACTGACCTACAAGAACAAAAGCGACCGGGGAACTTGGGCAAAAGCCTCGATCGTATGTATCAATCCATGAATCCGTGAAACATGTTCGTATTTTTGAATCGCTTAACACGATGGAGGATTCATGTCGGATGCCATATTGTTTGCATGTCAACAGCATTGGGTCAGTTTCCACATGTCCCGCTGCTCAACAGACTCGAATCTGACGGATATTAAAGGGAAAAATTTGCACTAAATAAGGGGTTCCAGCAGACAAAGCATTCCTGCTGAAAGGAGGATCTCCGGCACCGGTCTCCATTGGAGTTCTTCGAGAACATTTTGGTAACTCTTGTGATTCTGATATGTCAGCGATCCAGCCGTTCACTCAAGTCCATAGCTATTCTTTACGGACGACATATGGGGTAAAATCTTCAGCATCCCTCTTGGCAGTTTGGAGACACTGATAGCGAACACTGAACAATGGACTCCGGTCATCGAATATTAACGCCGAGATCTTGCTGATCGATGCGAAACCAAGGCTCTGGAGTGTAGTTTTTGAAGTGTAAAATTTGTCAACCGGTAATGTTACGCTGTTCCCATTTCTTTTGTCGTTGTAAAACTGCTCGGGATGCCCAGCTTAAGCTCATGTCGTGGGTTCAGAATGTCGCCGTTTGTCTTGACACCAAACAACAGTCTGGTATAGTGGAACACTACGGTACGTATTGATCGTCGAAAGCCTCCTAGATTCCGCGATTTCGGTCTGCAGGTACGCCTCAGCCAAGTCAGTCTTCGCAAAACGTTTGCCCCTAATTAGCTGTGTGTGTACAGGCTTTTCTACTCGTCTCAGCACTGCACTGGATGCACGTTGGTATCTTCATCTCTTCCAAACAACGTTTGTCAAAATGAATAAATGATTAACTTGGTTGTGGTCAAAGTGCCCAAGGGATCCAGAGTGTTTGACCAACAATACGTGTCAAAGTTATAATTCTGACGTATACGGCTACCGTTTGTTTATAAGATACCATCAGGAGAAAGCAGCATTTCTGCCTGGGTGAGTGCTAAACGGATGGTGGCCTGAAGAAATCAACGTATTATCCTCACACCCGCGGCTCGAACTTGCCCAGATTTTCCTCCAAATCACAATGTGACCACTCAATGCTACTTTTCTGTCCTGACCAAACCCCACAAATATCAACATGCTTAGCACATGGCTGAGCCATCGTAGTCGGTGGTGTTGGATGGTTTCCCCGACTGAAGTACCTGCCGCACCTTCAAATACCCGTTTTCTAATCACCTCGTTAATAACACACTGACGCCATCCAAAACCAGAAACGCTTCTGGGGCATCAATGGTCTCCGCAGAAACCATGTCTCGCACAAGTGTACGCTGGCACAGGCGACCCTTAAGATCTAGTGATGAGCCTTTTTGACACCACAAATGACGCAGATTAGCAAATGTGATTTAGGCCCTTGAGATTCTTGCATTGACTTCATCAGACACACTTCCGTCAGAGATAATACAACCACCAAAGTATGTAAAGTTTTCCACAGTCCCCAGTGATTCTTCAATTGTAAGGGTTATGTTCGGAGACTGCAAGTTCTGAAACATGACTTTGCACTTTGAACGTACAAGTCGCATGCCAAAAGATGGCTTAATGGTTCTCAGTCTATTCAGCAGGGCTTATGCTTCGCTTTGGTATTCAAAGATGAGGGCCATGTCATCTGCGTACTCCAGGTCGATAAAGTTTTCTCCAGCAAGAATTTGAACACCGATGTTCGCGTGTTTGTGCGAAAGGAACCATTGGAGGAAGTAGGTCAACTTGTATACGGAGTACGTGGCCAGACCAGCGCAACGTATGAAGAGTGATCAGTTCATCTGTCCTGGGTGGATGCTGCGTATGCCAGTCGACCGACTTCCTCGAAGGGCTCTTTTCGCCGAACCATGTGAAGGGTGGAAGAGAGCCAGAGGCGGCCAAACGATGACTTGGCAGCGAAGTGTGAAAGCCATTACCAGCAAACTCAGCTGCGCTGGTCACTGCCGTCTTCCTGGATGGGGACCCCGAGACGGGCCACACCAATGGCTAGAGACATTGTCAGATATGGCCCAGTCGCGCCCTCAATGGCGCTCGTGCATCAAAGCTATTGCCTTCAACGCATAACTCCTTTTCCAGCCCCCTCCCCACTTGACAGCCCACTGACAGTGCTGGATTTATGCACCAATTTACCAGCTCGCGCGTGCAATGCGTAGCTACCTACCCCCCTCCCGAAATCATCGTTGAGAGAAACTGCGGCAGCTACTACCAATGATGATGGGTGGGTTATTTCTTCCGAAGACCATTTGATGTACTTCAACATTGCTTATCCGATGTTCCCACCTGGCAGTGCTCCGAAGACATCGATGCTCAAACACCGAAAGTCTTTTGACATCTTCAACGCGCAGCGGTCAGGTTTCTGATCCGTATAATAATACGGAACGCACCGCAGCATTGTGAACTCGACCCTTGAGAGATAGGCTGATGTCGTGCCTACGCCATAGGTGATGCAGGCTCACAATCTGGATGTGAGACCACCGGGACTGATACAGCTGCCCAGGTGGAAGCGCTTGTCTGCTACCTCAGTCGGCTCATTCGCAGGCAAAAGGTTAGGGTTTGAGCCCGCCCAGTCCTGCAGTAGCGGTTTACACTTTGCATGTGTGGAGCGCAAGCCATATCATGGAACAGAACTATTTAACTTATTTAATATTTGCATTACCACGGTGTCAAATCCATGAAGGCCTATGCTGTCTGTGCACTCGATATATGTGAGCGGACGCTCGACCCCACATGATGTTAGAGGCTTGTACTGAGTCTTCCATGATCGTATCAGTGACCAAGTTGAGGGGGAAGGATGAAATTGGACAGCCTTGTCTGACACCACTTGATGTGGTGAACTCAGGCTAGGGCTTCCCATAGAACGTCACACGTCCTCGGGTGTTGGCGTGCAGCGCCTTAAGGAGGGTCAAAAATGTGTGCGGCACGCAGACACTGACGTAGTGTCTGACGGTCCACGGAGTCAAAAGCAGCTGGAAGCAATGTCGCTGTTCCAGAATCTGTCGGAGGATGGAATTGTGATCGGTGCATCCTCTTGCACGACGGCACCCAGTTGGGTTTTCACGGATCTGCCTCTCCCTGTGTTCAGTCAACCTTCGAAAGATACGATCAGGTAACATCTTCGATGTCACAGCTACCGGGCTGATTCCACGGTGGTTTTCACATAGCGTCCGCTTACTCCTGAAGGTAGGAACAACTATCGAGATACCCCATTCTGCAGGTACTTTCTCTTCACTCTACATCGCACCAATTAGTTTTGTTAGATAGGCCATCAGGGATTCCGTGCCTTCTTTGGACAAAGATGGATACAAACCGTCTGGTCCTGATGCATTCTCACATTTCGGTGCTGATAGTTCGTACATTGTTTTTTTCCTGTGGGCATTATCTTCACAGGCTGTGTTTCAAAAGACCAGCTAAACGGCTCTAAGTGTTCGGTCCATTTTCACAGTCAACATTTCTACGAGCGAGTTAATGAGCCACCTTTTTTATTTATCGCTTCACTCACCGCTGCTTTCCTAGGGCCAATCAATCGTAGCAGTCGATATAGGGCATGTGTATTTCCGTTAGCAGGAGCGTTCTCCATCTTTCGAGCTTTCGACGTCCACCAGAGCTCTCGGCCATGCCTTAGGCTCTTCACTGTTTAGCATTTTAATAATTTGCGTTCGCTTCCGTACTTGTTGCCTGTCAGCATGGATTCCCTGGCATCAATCAGGACTAGCCATCTCAACAATATCCAGTGGTCTTGTGGTCGAATCGGTGAAGTCTAACACACCACACAGAATGCTACTAGCGTACCTCCCTTCGCATTTTTTCATGCTTTATTCTCGTGCTCGCTACAAGCACAGTGTTTGTTTAACTATTAAGGGTTCTTTATTTGCCTCAGATCGTTACTTCTGAGATGTGATATTTTTTCGGATATGATAGATTGGCATGCTCCTTGCTAACTTGTGAGGGCCTGAAGGGAATGAACTGTCAGGCGCGCTCGTTCTACAGCGTGGTCGCAATGAAGCTGTGAACACCAGAAGGAATGGCGGTCTTGAAGTCTGGCTCTGCCAGTGGCTGATGGCCACGTGATCCAACTAGGTCCACGGTTGACTTGCAGGTGATGGCCACCAGGTTATGCGATGCGAACGTTAATGCTGAGAGTTCTTACTGACCAGGAACAGTTCAGGATCAGCACGCAACTGCAGGGGTTGCTCTCCGTTATCCGTGCGACTAGCATCGGCTCCGAATCGACTGCCTAGATGGGATTCCAAGGAACTCAGACGACCAACTTGGGCATTCAGTTCACATGCAGGGATCACAATGTCAGTGCTTCTTGCTGAAGCGAGTATAAAGTTTCAGCCAGCATTGCCTGTTTGCCAGTTTGACATAGTGTGCGGATGTTAAAAGCGCCTAGAAAGGATCACATAGATTTAGAAGGGTGTTATTTTTTTTATTGTTAACAGGCAGCCGGGAGCATAAGACCCTTCAGTCAGACAACTGACAACTGGCATCGATCGACATAGGAAGCAGGGGCAAATAATATATCCCAGTTACCTTGATTCAGAAGTCTGAAGCACAAGGCAGTGGGAAGATGTAGGGTTTTGTTCGTGTGCCCTGTCCCTACCCTCTGACTCAAAAACCAGACCAACGAGGCATTGGGAGGGTCTAGATTTTTGTTCAGGGGCCCTTCCATTAGTCTCTGACTCACAAGTCTGACCCACGAGACAGCGGTTGTCAGGGTTTTCTTTGCGGACCCGGCGCGCAGCCGATGACTCAACAGTATGACCTGCTCGACCGCATGTGGTTGGCCTAATCCGATTGCGCAGGGAGTAAGGCATTACTGTCTCATTCCTGATGCGGTTACGTGCAGCAGGTGCCTTTTCGACCAGCACCGGACTCTTTGGTTTTAAAAGTATTTCGACCGTATTGAATAATGCGCTGGCGGTCACGGTCAACCGTTGGGCGATCGGAGTGTGCTTTTTTTGGGCCGACCTTTTCCAACCCGTCCCCCATCTGGGGAAGGCAGCATCACTGCTTCTATGAATATGGCCGCCTGGGGGAAACACGCTACTTCAGAGGATAGTACGAATTTACCCCTCAGACCGCCTCGTAACACGATTACTCGTAGTACGGGATCTTGCTACTGTTTGGTTTGACTGCTCCCCTTTGGCCTTCCGGACATGGTTGCACCTTGTGGATCGAAGTTCTAGCCAGTTTAGCCCGCGGGATCATGGCAGCACTTCAGAGTAACTTCTTTAGGTCGGGGGTCTCTCAAATCGATATCGTTGTGTAGTTTTCTAATCTGGATATGGCGGCCGCTATTGTATATAACTTTTCCGTGCTTAGAAACCAATCTTTGGTATGGACCAATGTAAATAATTACAACAGGACTGGATACTGTTCAAAATACAACTTCCTTGATTGTTGGAACTGCCCGCAAATAGCCAACTGAGAAACTACTCATTCAGTGACAGAAGATTGAGCGTCCGGGGTATTAATCCTAACCTTTACATCGTCATCCCGTCCTCAAGCATACAGAGCTGATGGACCCCAGCTTGGGTGGTGCATCTGTGTAATCTTTAAGTGATTTTTACTGGTTAGGACTTCTTCACTGATGCTTCTGGCGGTTTACATCGAGAACCTGAGTCATTTGTTTTCTCTCGCATAGCTTCTCATCCGTAAACTATTTTTCATGTCTCTTGGGTGTGATAGTCTTAAAATTTTGGAAGTAAAGTTGGCATGTTCAAGCCTCGTCAGTGCTACTTTATCCTCTTTGTTTCAGTCGCTTGCCCACTGTTCGGATGTTTACCTGTTGGAGGCGAATAGCCGGTGCTATCAAGTATCTCGATGATAGAGTAACAAGGGTTGGATGGGGTCAGCGAACTTGTATGGTCATTTTCGAAGAATCCTTTTAGTTTTTATGTGGTTCCAAGTGAAGAATGCTTTTCTGAAATAGTGTGCTCCTACCCGGTCGACGGTCGAGTTAAGTGAGCGGATTCTCGTGAGCCACAGGTTCTTCGGGAGTGATTTCAAGGCATGAAAAATGGTCCTTCAATAAAATTCTTACAATTTCCGAATGCTAAGCCACTAGCGGTGACAAACAGAAATAGCTTCACTCTAAATTACATGTCCCATTGGTTCTTGTCCTCTAAATTATACATTCTGATCTTGCCATCCAAGCCTGTCGTGGCACTTTGGTTGAACTCAGCATTAGGATGACTTTGTTATTTCTTTGAAGTGGTGACTCCTAGATCCTTTTGTCACTTCTGCATTCACACAATGGTTTTCTGACCACCGTGGTGAAGAATTCCTGTCTTCCTCTCGAAACGTTCCTTCCTGTGAAATAATTCTTCCGACTCTTTTGTGACATTATTCAACATCAATTGGGATAAATTTCTGTGTAACTAACTACTGTGATTTCAGTATTTTTGTGTCCATGATTCAAACACTCGCGACTACTATGGGACTGTATACGTTAAGGTGGGATATGAAAAAAAGTTGCCAAGAACCTAGATTTACCCGGTTCGGTTCATTTCCGTTTATCAGCTGTAGATAATGTACCTAGAGTACATAGCTACCGTCTGCTCCAGTTTCGGTCACCGGAAAATGTAAGAGTGAAAGGAATAGCCAAGCATTGGAGTTGATGGCATGATCAATTAGTTGGAGAAACTAGACAGCTTTGTCTTTTATGCATTGGATTTGATGCAGGAGGGCCACTGGCCGCATGGTTCAGCCCTGTCTTTCAGTATCACTAACCATTGATGAGTTAAATTTCGCGGTCCCCATCCAGAGAGGCGATAGTTCTCACGCCGTTGACATGTCAATGCGAGAACAGCGACTCCAAGTGTAGTAAAGTGTATCTAGGATCAGGGACGTGTCAACTAGCTTTCCAATTCGAGAGCGAAGGCTATTGATTGGCGTTCAGTCCCACGGCATCTCTTAATTTTCCAGTTCTTGTATGTGGACTTCAGTAGCCTTCTGTATATCCGTCTGAACACTGATTTTTCATTTTACTTCTCAACGATTGAGACCCGTTACAACCACCTTTGGTAGTGCAAGTCTACTTGAACCTCATCTCAACACTGCTGAAATGACTTGGAAGGTCGTCAGTCTGCTAGCGATCCAGAAATAAGCCGGATGGCCGTAGTAGTCGAAGGGAAAAAGGTCAAATGCTGTACGCGTACCAAACTGCTATGTGCATAAGTTGACTTGGTCTCAGAAGGCTATGTCAAGGGTAGAAAACCCTACTTTTGTCGTTCAAATGAAGACCACTTATGTTCTGAGTTGATGTCCCCTCCGGCACCCCACTATATGCTTCTGAAAAGATGATCTTACCTTACTTGCCTGGCCTGAGGGTAGGTGTGTTTGGAAATGTCTCAAACTATTATATTGTGATATGTACAAGTACCCTCTCCAATCTTGCCGCAGTCTACTTAGGGTTGGTTTTTTTGATCAGCCAGTGCATCACAACTTTTTTCACGATATCTCATACTTTCTCAGCATACTTACCAAAAGGGTTGGTATAAATATGAAACTTAACCACTTCCAGTGACTTACTGGTAACCACAGCTAGCACTGAGCCTTCATGGTCATTCGTGCGCAAGTCTACTTCTATTCTGCGGGAATCGAACAGGTAAGGACACGAGCTTGCAGTTTGAGAACTCGTGACTAACCGTTCGAAAATCAGTTGTCTGGTTTTTGCAATGAGTCACTACTATTTCGGCCTCGCACGTGTTAAATTAAAATCCATCTTCCTCATCGGGAACAACAACATTGAACATTTTGTACACATTTTCGTACACTCCGAGTAGAAATCTCACTGCGGAGCGGACAAAACTGGAAAAGGAAGTGGTCTAGCCCTAGCTTCCCTCTTTTTTGAACCACTCAACCGGATACTCGATATTGTATTTTGCGCACTATCCCCTGTGGATGCAAAGACCGATTCTGTATTTGGCGAGACATCAATGGCCCAGTCACCTTTCTCAAAAGAGCCCCTTAGCGCGCTGTTTATGTCCACACTATCAGATGAAGAATGTGTACAAATCCCTTAGTATCTCCGTCCGCCACGAGTCTGTTTACCAGTGACGAGGTAGAACTGCGTTGGGATTACGAGCGTTGCTAATGATATGGAAGCGGGAAGGAGTAAAATTGAAAACAGTAGTTTGGATTAGAGGCACTGTCGTGTACGAGACTAGATAACGGCTGTGAGCGTCAGTGGTCATTCTTGAATTTCGTTCTTAGGTACTGTGTGGTGTCATCCCCAAGCGGATATTGATGTGCTTTTGTTAGATTCCAGCTACTGAAAATGCCCTAGTAGCACAGTGATGACTACGTGATGATTGTCCTACCCTTTCCAGGCGTTTCTCTGTTGAGGACATCTTGTTTAGACGGTCAGAAATGCCTGCAAATCTGACGTTGATTTGGGGCTTACGGCAAATGCAAAACTTTGTTTCTTTGAAGCATACACAGTCTGAGTGGGACAGGCGGTCAGTAAACAGTTGTCGTCAAGGTACCTGTTGATCACCATGGCACGTGCAACTGGATAAAGACAACCAAATGGTGAACTAGTCTTTCTGGTTGAACGTCTTTATACTGCTCTCAATAATTTCATCTGCTTGGTTGGAGTTCCTTGCTCCTTAGAAGACGCTGGGTCAGGTGTGTGGCATATACCAACCTGAGACTTTTAAATGATCCAGCTCTCCCAGCTTGATTTTCCTACGATATTTACTGGTCTTTGTTTTAAATTGTTTTGACGTTTAATAATGAATTGCTTGTTGTGTGTACCTTACGTGCTAGTTTTTCACGGGTAATTTCACACTTAGTTTCCTGTATCCTCGTTCTATTCCTGAATTGGCTTATTTCTCTCCTCTAATTTGTTACAGCTATCGGGTCTGATAAACTACCGTTTGTGGACACTTCACGTGTTTTTGTCTCTGTGTTATACATATTTCACTCAGTTTCACGTTTTTGACGTGTCTCCCAAATGAACGGTGAGAAGGATACCCATAGACTCAATCCCAATGTTCGGACTTACACTTTGGAGAAATATCAGATGCTTCGGTTCGAGGTGTCCTCGCCGTCGAGTCTGGTCCTTGTCTCTGGGACGGCGGAAATTTACGGCACTGAGTTGGTTTGCAGTTCTGAACTTTTGTTGAATGCTGGAGTTCGCGGAACCGTTGTAACATTCCATGGCTGTAAGATCGTGGTTAACGGTCCGGACATAACTACGTTCCTGATGAACGTAGCTGAAGATCAGGAGATTGCACACGTCTACATGAACATCCACGCGAGTCTAGAGGTTTTACGTCAGAAGGCGGTCAAGGAACAAAGTCGTGGACCGCGCGTGCTTGTGTGTGGACATGAAAGTGTTGGAAAGTCTACGCTGTGCCGCACTCTAGCCAGTTATGCTGCACGTCGAAAACACAAACCTATTCTTGTGGATGTCAATGTCGGGCTTAATCAGGTTAGTGTCTTGGTGAGATTCTCACTCTAGTGTCATTTACCATGACTTGCTATGTTTGTACTGCAACACTTCCTGTTACCTCTGAACGTTTTATTTTCCGACGCTGACGGTCCACTCCACTTCTCGACAACAAAGCAATCGACCACCAACGTCAATCCTAAATGACATTCCTGAGGTATTCCAGGTTTAGTCGTCTTGTTTTCTATCTCCTTCAAAATCTGACCTGGCCGATGATTGTTCGGTTGTTTTGTTGAGTTAAAGTTGTTCCGCTTGTCCACTCACACACGTGTCTTTCCATTCATACTACTTGGACTTCGCACTAGTAGAATTTGTCGAATCTCCTCCTAATATGTATAAATGTAGAGCATTGTGTTTGGGTTACTGCTTCTTACCATCGACACATTTTCTAGCATTGGCGCGAAGGATTGGCAACCGTATCGTTTGGTGTTTTGCTTTGTTCATAGAATGGCTAATGTTATCGTTGAGGGCATCGTCTCGATGTAATCTGTCCAGACAGATTACATCTCAGAACTAGTTTCTAAAGTTGAGTCATGATAACGCTTGGGTAGACTTGCTCAGAGGAGTTCACTGTGCAAGTTCAAGGCGACTGATTATATAAACTGAAGGCGACGTTTTGGCTGAACATCCTGCCACTATTGAAACTTGCACATCCCTCCAGTCGCCTTCGATCGTTCAATGCCTAGAACCAATTATATTCAGTCTGTTATTTATCTGCTAATCACGTTAAGTTGTAAGATCTCCATGAATCAATCCTCGTATTTCAGTATCTGCTCGCTAGTTTCGGATGGTTCTTCGGGACTTATATCACAGCATCATTTCTCTGTTGTAAGTAATAGCCTGCACCGCAGAGCACCTTTGACAATAGGACCGCCTAACTATCGATTCGATTTTCGTTCCTCGTTCGACCAAATGCAACGTATAATACACGTGTACGTATGGCTGCATGAAGATTCATAATCGAAGCGATAATTTTTCCTGACATCTGACACAAGTTAGTCTAGTTTCCTTTCCTCTGCCTCCACCGTTGTCTGTATACCTTTGAAAACAGGCAAGTATAGACTTCATGATTGTGTCTGCTGGGCGGCTTGAGGAATGTTTTATTTGCACACACAAAGCATAGGGGGAAAAATATGTTAGCCCCGAAAAGGTTTCCCAGCTTGGTCGACATAGGAGCGCACAGAGGCTCAATCCAAGCTGGAAAAATAAGCGGATTCGTTGAGGCCATCGAATCCTCACTATTTTATGCTGTGATACTATATTCTACCGAATTTGATTTTCACTGTGAGGTCTTGTTGCTTTTGATCCCTTAGGCTGGTTTCTAGGTTTCCGAGGCAGTATTGTGAAGTCAGTCATGATTGAAAAATGTGGTGAACTACATCGTCATCAGATTGTTTATCTGATACACAGGTGTGATCGTTGATCGGGTTGTGAATTACTAGAGTCTACCTGTCTGTGGTATTATGATCTGTGGAGTGTGCTGAGGACATGTGGAGTGCAGCTACTTGAGGACAACTGCCGTGCACACTACGGTCGAATTGACAGCTACTTAGTACAGACGCATCAGGTGCGTCTGTCCGCTCTCAAGTCTATTGAGACTATGAGGGGAGCTGTTCCGGTGTGTGAATAATGCAACCAGCAGTGTATGTGAAAAAAATCGATTTCCGTACGCGAAATCTAACTGAAAAGGCCGGCACGTTACATCTTTTGGGTGCATGTGGTGTAAGAAAAATGCAAAACACTGCGGATCTCTTGTGAATATTTCCACAGTTCTGTAAATTCCGTGTTGATCACTCCTTTTATACAGTTAATAAGTCATCGTATCAATTTTCACTGAGATTAGTCGAATGTTTCGATCATCGTTGCATTTTGAGCACATTTCCCCCGAGTCACCATATTCGATTTGGACTACGTCTTTGTTTTCGACTATCTGATTCAACATCACAGATGCAGTTGCTCTGTTCGCTGCACAAAGCACCAGGCGGATGACGAGATGAATGACAATCCCCACTATATCATCAGCTGTGATAACCACGTACTCGTCGTACAGGGTTGTAGCTGAGCTACGCACTGAAGGCAATAGCTTGAATGCACGAGCGCCATTGAGGGCGCGACTGGGCCATCCATATCTGACAATTTCTCTAGCGATTGATGTGGCCCGTCTCGGGGTCCCCATCCAGGAAGAAGGCAGTGACCAGCGCAGCTGAGTTTGCTGGTAATGGCTTTCATGCTTCGTTGCCAAGTCATTGTTTGACCGCCTCTGGCTCTCTTCCACCCTTCACGTGGTTGTGCCAGAAGAGGCCCACTAAATACGACTATAAAGCGAGCGAATCAAGTGAATGTGCAGTTGCATTATTGGAACTGTTCTAGCAGTGAAACTGCTTCGGCTTCAGACCAGCTGATTCTGCGTTGTGAGCTTGGAACGGTCGATGCCATTGTGATGGGATACCTTAATTGAATGAATCTAGAATCCATTCTGAACTGCAAATCGCGTACGCCCGGTACACTATGTCCGTGTTTGATGTATGAGAGCCACTCATTCACCGGGATATGATGAAGTGCTCATGTATGTACTTTTGGATAAGTCATCTGCCTGTAATATGCTCGAGCAGCTTGCGGACAATTCTTCTGTAGGATCTTTCATGAAGCAGGGGATTTTGCCGTAGGATGTGTGATGAAACAGTAACCTCGAAGTGATTCGCTAGATCGATTGATTTAACCAAAGGGAAAATCGTTCAAGACCGTTCCGCTTATGTTGAAACCATGCTTTGAGAGTTATACAACTACTGATTTCCTTTTGACCATAATCTAGGCGGATAACGGCAGCGAAGTATCGGTGTTGAGTACTGATGTCATGCTGTCGATGGTGATGATGATGAACTGTTTTTCCAAATGGATTCGATCAACATAGAACCTGTATTTTATGACAAATTTTTACAATAACACTCAGTGTGTGTGTGTGTGTGTGTGTGTTAATTTGCCCTGCTCTCACCGCAGCTGCTAGTTTCCCAACACTTCCTACCTTTCGTCGTGCGTGTGCTTCAGATCGTTTTGAGTCGTCCGCTTGCATTGTAGGCATTCACTGAACGTTCACACGCTGCTCTGTCGAAACTATAGTCAATTTAATCAGCTAAATGCAGGGCGATTTTCTCATATTCCAAAATCTCCCACCAGTTTTCCTTATTTTTAAAATTGTTATTAATAGACCTAACTATAAGCTCAACTCACGTTCAACTAAAGGCCGGTGGGTAGACGATCAGGACGATATCGGTAAGACTTATTCTATCAGTCTTACTCTAATACAGGTCCGATTAACCTCGAAAGAACTAAAATTATGAAGTGGTCATTATCAGCTGTCACACGATAAATTATGTTCCTTCAAACGCATTTTCCCCCATGACCATATCTTTGATTATTTCAGGGGGAAGTCTGGTTGCAATAAAAAACTACTTTAATGAGAATAGGGGGTAGATTTTCTGGCGCCGGCAGTTTGAGTCCTTAGACGCCGATTTGAGCTGCCTTTCGTTCTGTTTTCACCCCGTTGTGATCCGGCACGAATATTTTTAATAAACACTGCTCGATTCATGTTCTATCTTTACAAACATGTACAGGTCTAGTACAGCACGGGTCTCTCAGGTGCTCCCACCCGAATGCCAAACAAGAAAAACTTGATGTTCCCCTGAAAAAAATTGAGACAATCTGGAATTGCAGTGCGCTAATTCCCCACTAGAAACTCCACACCGGTTCACAGTATCCGAGACTACTGAGCTTTCTGTGAAGACTCCGGTGATAATAAGGTTGGATAGGAATCCATACACTGAAGCCTTATAATCAAAGTTCAATGTACATCTACTTGAGTAGGAATCAGGACTGTGCGAAGTGAATTTTCGGATGATCGTTTTCAGTGTAGGAAATTCGCCACACAGGATACATACGATGTGCAATACTGAAGGGCCAGTTGGAGGGAAAATCGGTCCACTATTCTCCACGTTCTACGAACCTTCGTGTTTATGATTTTCCCCCTTATTACAAAAGGAGTTAGAACTCCCATGTATGTTCGCACGTGTGTCACATTGGGCTAATCACACCGTGCACCAGCCAAGCGGATTCCCTCTCATTTTGTCATATCATCAGTTTACTACATTTTGCTCAATGCGTTCGCTGTTGGCATCGTGATAGTGTCTAATGGTTGTTGATCAGATGGCTGTTGATCTGTTCGCCGAGCTTGGCAATTGGCTTGCAAACGTTTCGTCACCATACGAGGAGACATCATCAGTGCACAGTTGGGTGCGCACTGTCGTATGGTGACGAAACGTTTGCAAGCCAATTACCAAGCTCGGCGAACAGATCAACAACCAGTAAACTCATCCGAGCTACCAATATTTCACCACATTACCAAATGGTATCTAGTCCTTCTTCCCCAACTTTGGTCATCTGATCATTTAGTGTGTGTGGGGGGGGGGGCGCAGCACCCTGACATTTGAATGAAGCTCACCGGTAAAACTGACGGTGAGTAACAAACCTATGAGATTTGGACCTGCGGTAAGCCTTGCTTGCTGTTGACCCTAGGGACGCGTGATTAGTCATGTTACACCCACTTGACAAGTCTTAAGCAGGATAAAGTGCACAGTTGGATTGCTTTTTCAGAACTAATCGCATCCTGTCTTTTTGAGAACTGGACTCATTTTCCCATCATCATCAACTGGCCTGGTTCGGATGAATGAGATACATCTAAGGTCGAAAAATTCTCTACGGAATGCACTATTCAACTGATATTTCTATAGTACTGCCTTCTCATGTTGTCTCCGATTTTCCATACTGCTGCCGTTGGTCTAGGCGTGTTCTGGACGACATACAATCGAACCAAGTGACCTTATGTTGAAAATTCGCGGATTAGTGGTGCATAACCGTCTGACATAAAGACCAGAACTGAGTCTTGCTACAGTCAAACACTGGTTGTATTACTCGTTCTGTTTGTTGCTATCGGTCGCACTGCAATCAGGTAGACCAGTACATAGGTAGCCGAAAGTGAAAGTGTTGGTTTCTAAAGCGTAAAACAAGTCAGCTATCCGCCAACCTGAGTCGTCATCCTTTCACAAAAAATGGAAGGCTTGTTTGTAAATGCCGATATATGGGTGTACTGGGGAGAACCTATATGATCAACGAAGAATGAGCGTAATGCATGTTACAGTCGCGCCTAACAGACAAGTCAAGATAATATGTACTCAGGCCAAGTGTATTCAGCCGGAAATTTAGAGCAACGCCACCACAGTTGTAATGTCCGACACGCCACAGCCCACTTGAAAAAGTAGGTCACCTGTGGGTCGCTGCAACAAATACCAATGACGAAATGATTGCCTAGAGTATTTAGGTGGGTGCATCTCCTCTGAACCACGACACGCCCTTTTTAACGGACATTGAGTTTCTATTTTAGCGACTGTTTGTGCCTTTTCAGCGACTGATGTGCCTATTCATCGTACATACAAAGGCTGGCGCGCTTGGATAATGGTCCGGATCGTTTCGTATCAGTAAAGTACGAGCCATGGACACTTGGAAAAAAGAAAACCAAGAGGCCTAGGGGGCAAAGTAGTGTGGACTAGTCATGCAAGGAGGATAAGGTCTGTAATATGTTGGAATAAGGTTAGCTGATGTGCACTGAATGAATGTTTATTAAGAAATCGCTTATTCCGTTATCGGTGAAAATGTCCCGGGCGAAGTGCTTAGTTCTACATGCCCTTCACGGACTAGTCCATGCATATGATAGCTTTCCTTATACAGGTGAGCTTCACCAGTGCAGAGTTTTCCTTGTGGAGTGTAGCAGTGCTAAACCAGTGTGGCAAAGGTTCATTGCACCTGATGTTGCATACTGGAACGAGTGCATATCTTAAATGGGTTGTATTCGTGTACTTGCCTCTTCTCCAGCGGATTATCGAGAAACACTGGGCATCACTTTGAGTATGTTAGGCTGTGTGGATTTACGGCTGAGTGCTCCAGCGTGCCGACTGCAGTCCGTAAAATTGATTATCTTAATCACACGATTTCAAAAACTGGAGAACTGCATTGAAAGTACGGGTCTAGTTCTTGAGGTTCCGCAACCTGAGAATGTTGTCACACTCGGATATTTTCTCGGTCTATTTTCGTATTGTTTATGTCACCTATGAAATGTTTCGCTATTTCTGAACGAGTACAGAAGCTTGCACGACAAGATAGAGTTCTCCTCTGGGATTCCGGCCAGAAAGATGCCTGTTCCGCCATTCACTTAATGATTGCCTCTACTTCAACCAGTCCTATGTTCTCTGTGTCTTATCCTACCTTCGTATCGGTCGGTGAATCGGATGTAGTTCTTGGGGGTAGTATTCCCGCGGCTGTAACAGAGTCGGATGACTCGCGTTGAGATTACTCTTGGAAATAGATAAAACTTAGTCAGCATGAGAAAAGTAAGCACTGCTACGTATTTGTTAGCTTTAAAACTAACATTTGTATATATCGTTTGCAGAAAGTATGATGACTGGCGGTTGGACTCATCTCCCAGAATGCGGTTCGCATGATCCTACCTGTACATAGTTGGAGATGCTGCAAGGGATGGCTTTCTATGTCAC
>NW_008752265.1:18837-37315 GCF_000715545.1 Opisthorchis viverrini | reverse complement strand
TTGGACTCATCTCCCAGAATGCGGTTCGCATGATCCTACCTGTACATAGTTGGAGATGCTGCAAGGTATGGCTTCTAATCGATGTCACTGGCGTTCCCGTTGTCAGTTCCTAGCTAGACTTTCTGGATGAGTGTCTCGAGGTGTAGGGGAATGGTTTTGATGGGCTTACACCAAGTCCCTTCGCCATTTACTTTTATTCGTTTCTTCACAATGAAACTTTCAAATAAATTGCGCTTGTACGGTAGCGAAGTATCAGTGTTGAACACTCCTGTCGAGCTGTCGATAATCATTATTTTATTTACTCAAGACTGTATTTCTTTATGTACGAATAATTCAGCCTACACACTCATTTGAGGAAGTAGGGGGCGACAGGCCCTTCAGATCAGCTGGACTCATCTCCCAGAATGCGGTTCGCATGATCCTACCTGTACATAGTTGGAGATGCTGCAAGGTATGGCTTCTAATCGATGTCACTGGCGTTCCCGTTGTCAGTTCCTAGCTAGACTTTCTGGATGAGTGTCTCGAGGTGTAGGGGAATGGTTTTGATGGGCTTACACCAAGTCCCTTCGCCATTTACTTTTATTCGTTTCTTCACAATGAAACTTTCAAATAAATTGCGCTTGTACGGTAGCGAAGTATCAGTGTTGAACACTCCTGTCGAGCTGTCGATAATCATTATTTGTATTTACTCAGACTGTATTTCTTTATGTACGAATAATTCAGCCTACACACTCATTTGAGGAAGTAGGGGGCGACAGGCCCTTCAGATCAGCCGATTTTAGTATTTTTGAACTCGTGTCGTTGTCTTGCATTTACTGTACCTCGTTTTATGTGCGGACACAACGATATGGATAAACAGAACAAACAAACGAATCTCTTCTGATAATTATCATTTGAGCCGCACATTCATCGATGAGGCGGTTGCACCATACAATGCTTTTTTCACGGTAGTGGCCTACATTCGGTTTTTATCATCTCTGATTCCAAAGTGTCGAATGGGAACATTGCTCACGCGACATGGCTTCATTGGGTCAGCTGTCATGTTTGTACTTCTCGAACATATTGAAACCAAGCAGCGACAGCATAAGGAGACATTCAGAATCCTAAGTCTACACAAATTTACAAATCTCAAACAAGCATTGTTCTCATCAGTTATTCCACCTTGTGTCAAATCCAAGGATTATGTCATTTCTTACACAGCGTCTTTTTTCAGATGACCTAGACTAAGTGTAAAGCAACAACCAATACAGCTTTGGTCACCTGATCTCAATCACACCTCTCCCTCACCCAGCAGAAACCAAAACTTGTTGATTTCAAATTCGTGTTCATCATGACGACGATGAATAGGACGGCATTTTGGCTTACACTTTCCGCTTATCATGTCCAGTGTTTGGTGCTTCCTATACTAAGTTGTCTCCTAATAATGGAACCGCTTTGTACTCCCCCAAGCCAGTTCATTGAGCTTCGCCCACTTATCTCTTACCCATTATCTTCGTGTCCGCGAATTACGACTATGTTCCACATTGACCTTTTGCATGCGTCCTATGTCTTTATCTCAAGCGCGTCTGCTGTGCATTCGAGGGGTGTCCGTTTTCAGACACTATTTTTTCAATTCGCCGAGATGTACGATCAACGTTTTTTTGTTTTTTCTCTCTAGTTGCTTGATTTTCTCTATTATGCACCAGTTTCAAACTCCTTTTGTTGATGTTAACGACTCTTCAGAGGTATCAGCCTTTAGAATATCTTAGGAGCAGTCTACCTACAGCGATCGTAGTGCGTAACCTTTTTCGCAAACTCGGAAGGTGGCGTGGTACTGAACTAGGAGCATTCAGCTATTCTTTTTCGTGAGTATTAGGTTGCTCCACGTTTTCACATCCGTCTATTTGTCTTTTTGCCTATTGGTTTGGTTGGCTTCAATTGCTTTTGGTTGTCTGACTACAGCGGAAACCCACTATAACGAGCCTACTGGGCTCAGTAAGTTCTTGATTGCAATGAAAGCCTGTTCATAGGGTACCCACCCGTTACTCAGTAATGTGTTGTTCATTCTATTGGCAGCCTGAAATCGTCTGCACAAGTAATAATCTATGCCTCGATGAGTCCCTACATTGTTCTAATGTTCTATTTCGCTCATTCCTGTAGGTATGCCTACCAACTACAATTGCTGCGGTGGCCGTCTCAAAGCCGTACGATCTCATGGAAGGTTGGGGG
Source organism: Opisthorchis viverrini (assembly GCF_000715545.1). NCBI lineage: Eukaryota > Metazoa > Platyhelminthes > Trematoda > Opisthorchiida > Opisthorchiidae > Opisthorchis > Opisthorchis viverrini. The sequence goes on along the minus strand of NW_008752265.1, from coordinate 35,107 downwards.
CTCGAGGAGGATCCGTTGGTGTTTTGCTTCGGTCATGTCAACCCGGCGAGTAATCTCAACCTGTTCCGTGAGCAAGTAAGCTCGGGCTGACCAGGGCTGGCAGGATTTGATAATTTTAGTAGAGTTTGATGGTTGCCAAACAAGTCTTTCAGAAGGGAGATTTTGCCCAGGGATCCACTTATTTTCACAGCGCAGTGCTCTTTCGAATTTGACTGAGCATGCTTAGAACGTGACATTGTGATGTGAATTCATAATTTTTCCGACCAGTTCAATTTTGTCCGGTGTCATATATTTTCGAAGTCCCGTCGCCCGGTGTTAGGCACACATATGCCACCAACAGCATGTAGTACATTGCACCACAAGGATGTGGTACACCTGTGTTGCAAGCATAGTTTCATATTGGTAGACAGGGGGATCTGCTAAATCTTCAACTGGAATTCAACTCGAAGCCTGGTCGGTTGAGGACATCACGCCGGGCACTCGTCGACGTTTCCAGTCTGGTAGTCGGGGTGGCCTTCGGTCCATACGAAACGTAAGGCACGCACTGCTAGACTCCAAACTCTTAAGAGTGTTTTTTCCCGTTTCAGCCATTCAAAATGTCTCGTGGGCTGTAGACTTCATAGTAGCGTAGAGCTTCCCGAGGGACCGTATCTTATCACGTCCTTTTCGTTGTGATTTAACTTCACTGGTTATGTGCAACATGTGAATCCACCGTGTATGTTTCGTTTTTCACTAACCTGCCTAAGTTGCATTCTGTCGAGGAATTTTTGAACACCTGGTTGATCAGACAGAGCTGGTGATGAGCTTTGGAGTATGTGCTTCTCTGCACCTTCCCTAATGCTACCGGGTCACAATCAGAAGACAAGAAGTCGGCCAGAAAACTGTTAATGCAAAGCGTTTCATTTATATCATTCACTTGCGACTGATCGATTTATTCTCAACCAACCAGTGTGCAGGCTCACACCGGTTCTCGAGCGGTTGTTTTCTTTGTGAGGGGTAGTCATGGCTGGCCGTCTGTGCGCTTGGCTACGGAGCGCACATGTTGCCTTGGCCTTGGTGGGCTTGAAATGCATCTGTGCTTTTTGACCTTTGCTCCGGCACATGATGAAATCGGACTTGATACGCGTGGGCGCAAAGCGTTTCATTTATATCATTCACTTGCGACTGATCGATTTATTCTCAACCAACCAGTGTGCAGGCTCACACCGGTTCTCGAGCGGTTGTTTTCTTTGTGAGGGGTAGTCATGGCTGGCCGTCTGTGCGCTTGGCTACGGAGCGCACATGTTGCCTTGGCCTTGGTGGGCTTGAAATGCATCTGTGCTTTTTGACCTTTGCTCCGGCACATGATGAAATCGGACTTGATTCACACGCGTGGGCGTACATGTACAGCACTGTTTCACCACATGATTGTTCCGCTACACAGCAGGCTGATATGCGGCCGTATTAATGACCTCAGGACGTCTATTGACTCACTGTGCATACACTTCGCTCATGATTGACACAGCATATCAGCCCTCGGTTTATTTCAAGTAGGCGGTTAATTCACTATATTGGCGTGAGGAGTTTATGGGATAGTTTGTTGTGGCGATTTAAGAATGACTCCCAGAGTCTGATTTTCGATACAGAACGTAAAACAGGGGTATCTGAAAATATAGCTCCGATGGAAGATTACGCCGGCACCCTAGTAAGTTCCCAAAGGAGTTGGTGTCCGCTTTTTTACGCATATTTCCTATGGATTATGCCCTTGGGCAGTCCGACGGTTTCTTTGAGACCGGGTTCGCACCAGGTGTTTTTACATGTCAGAAACTTGTGTTTTGATTAACTCGAGGTAGCACAGTAGTTAAAGTGTGAGGCTACTGGTCGAGAGGTCCTTTGTTTGAACCCAAACCTGGCTTATTGGTCACTCTTCCGTAGAATTGGGTAACCCCCTAGTATCTCCGTCATTGCGGTGTCGAAATGATGCCACGCATTAGATTCTAGATGCAAAGACGTAGCAGCGAACTTCGGCACAAATTGAAAAAAGACAAGCTGATTCCTACGGTTTTCGAACATTAAGTGAAAGAAATCAACTGCTGTATTTCGCTGCCTCTCTCTCCTTTCTACTGAATGAAACAAGTAAAAGAAGTAGAACGGGACAACAGTTTTATCGTTTGGTTGCTGCGAACGCTTCAAGATTATGCCAAGGATATTGCTAGTTTCTTTGTGCACTCATTTATTTTCATCACCTGATTCAGCCTTAAGGTCCGTTGCTCTGCACACGATTTGAAGCAGCCCTGGGGTCGATCCTACCCACAGTGTGTGAGTGGTAGACCACAGATGGTGTGTAAATAGGTCGTACACTCGCCCTTGGATATGAAGTTGGGTGCAGTGGAACGGATCGACTCATTCTTTTTTTATGCGAATCAAGCTCTCTTCCACCATCCTAGATCGAGCATGTCTCGATTCCGCGTGGTTAGGTGATCGGTCAACCATGCACAAACGAAACCGAGTTTGTCTTAATGAGATAATGACGATTTGATTCCATATGCCAACAAGGACCTAAACTGACCAACTTCACTTCCCGAGGTCGCTTTCTCTTACAAGGATATCTTGACAGATGTTATTTCCGACGATAGTGGCAGTCGTGAAATGTTGTTTCAAACTAGAGATTGTTTGGGCATAATGTTCCCAGATCCTTGTAGGATGAAGAATTTGTTGACTTTCTGCAACACATGTAACTGAACATTTCCGCTTGGTGGCCTGCTCACTTGGCCTGATGAAGCTTTTGTATCAAAGGTGAAACGTTGCCCAGTTGAAAACTACCGATTGTTTACCGAGCCCTTCTGAAACGAAGTAGTGTTATCCCACCCGCTCAGACGAATAAGATTAACCGTTTTCTCTCACGTTCCCTGTTTTTTGTTTAGGTAAATCGGCTTGCCGAGCTGGTCAACATCCGATCGGAAAATGACACAAAAATTTTTACAAGTGGCTGTATTATTAACATGAACGGATTCCGCAAAGACGATTCCGATGGTGGCACGAGCAAGGAGAAGGGCATCCAGGCAATACGTGCGACAGCCGCAGCGTTCGAAGTAAGTCTGTATCCGCGGTTCTAGTCGATACACGTCGCCATAAATGTGGCACTAGAATCCGGCATCGATCGAAACAGTAAACTGAGCCTATAGGATAATTGGGTGGTCATTTATCCCTCCAATCAATAACCCCATAGCTTGTCACCTGACTGCTTTCCAGTAAAGAGAACTGTATTCTTATCACAGGTAACTTGTGCGCTTGTGAACAAGCAGCTTTTCCAGTCCCATTACCTCCAAAACCAAACTCTCTTACGTGGACCAGACGAAATTATTTTGAGAATTCTAGATCCCGATCATCAGTAAGTGGTGGACCGGCGATTCCAGAAACCCTAGGATTCGAAAGAAACCAGAATCGGTCCATACATGTAGTGGCAATCTTACTCATCGAACATGGATGATACTCAATTTTGTGGGAAAAGGCCCAGCGATTTGACAACAATTCGTTGTAGTTGAAAATTCTCCTGAAGTCCTCATCCTCCACACGACTAAAATCGGTAACATGGATATGCGAATGTGTATTTGTCACCGAAAGGAGCAGAAAATAAGGCGCGTGGCTACTGCCTCCAGTCCTTGCTATGTTCCTCTTTGGAGCGCCTGCAGTGGTCGTTTAGGGACCCAGGAGCATAGATTCTCAGGAAGCTTCCTGAGAACCTGTCCTCCCTCCCAGACTCCTGAAACAACTGCTTCAGGTGTCCCACAGAGAAAGACCTCTCTCATAAGTAGGACTGGAGGAGACAGTTATGTGTCTTATTTTTTGCTAATTTCGGTGACAAATTTATAGTTGAATGGCTTGGTGGCTAAAATGTGGGCTTACTAACCGTAGGGTCCATGGTTCTAATCCAACCTCCGCATTTCGGCTACCCCTGTCTGGGCTTGGGCAATTTGGAGATCCTCGTGCTCCCTTCGAGTGGCATGGCAACTAGGCACCGAAAGGGTGCTACAGGTGAACCATCATATTTATTGTAATTTATATCTATCTGCAGTCAGAACTCACGGAACCGTACGGAGTCTGCCTGTGGGTCCATCTACAGTGAGCTTACCACAATTCTTCAAATAAATTAAACGTGCAAATCCCGTCACTTTGCTGCCAACTGTCAGAAACCTCACATATGTGGATATGGTCTACTCTGACCTACGTCCGTGGCTTTTCCTATCTAATACCGTCTATATTCCATGTCCTAGCTTACATCCTTCAACTTTTATCTGCTTTATCGGAGCGCGCTGGAAGACGATTTTGAAAGTGCATTGTGGTTTAGACTACTTCACGCCTAGACGCGCGTCATTCTAGTGAGCGTATGTCGTACAAATGATCATAAACCCATAAGGTTACCGATGAAAGACTTATATTTTCTTAACTGTGACGCCAATTGCGGATGTGGAGCGTTTTCTCTTGTCATTCTTCATCGCTTCTCTGGAAAACTCGTACCGTCCATTCGATTCGGCTATCTTGTCGCGATAAACTCCGATTCAAACTGCCTTAAAGCAGCTTCATCATCCGCCTGCGTCGTACGCGTACCGATGATTTGAGCGTGTGTTGTGCTCTCTAGATGTCCTGATAGTATTCGGCCAATGATGTCGAGGTCAACATGTTCGCTTCCACTCGAAAATCTAAATAATCGGTTATGTGCTGCCTTGTCCGATTGTTGATTTACTTCAATCCCCATGCGAAGCACATCATGACCTACTTTTAAAATTCAACTCCGTTTGGGTAACCGCGGATACCCTAAATATCAACATATTAACCGTGTTAGTTGGTTTGTTGTTTGCACGGGACCCAGGCTAGCCGTTGATCAATCCTACGAAACTGGAGCCATTTGAACGTTTTTTCGCTGAACTAAGCAATGCTTTGTTGCAGCCTCTTACCCCGTATAACTGGTGATTTATTGACCAGATCCGCTTGCCTATTTGTCAAACCGACGTGCGGTGCACTCAATTTTCCAGTACTGTTAGGAGAAAAGTCGTAGGTCTTTGGCGCTGTTCTGTACGTGATGATTGCCTTGCACTGTGCTTTCGTCAGTCGCAGTCTAGTCTCAGTCCAATTAGACATTTTTTCACCTCGAACCTTCCGTAAACTCCATTATACCCCGCCATCCACCACTTTTTGTCCACATCACTACACATCATTCTCAGCGTCCTAATGCAACAGAACATCTGATGTCGACAGACGTTTTTCGCAGCTTTTCCTCTCCTCTGATCGTGCTCGTTACAGTGTGTTGACGGGATGTCTGTGCGCTAATTTCCGCCCACAGACCGTATTTCAATACTGGTGGCATTTTTGAAACCATATCACTCCAGTCAAAAGTACTTCGTCACTTTTCATTCTGTTTTATTTGTAACAGTTGTACAACACCATTAGCAATATCACGTAAAATGTATCAATGTAATATGTTTTTGGACAAGCGATTTTCGAACCATAGTTGGCTAACTTTTAAAATTAACTGGCACTCTCGTAGAAGATAAGCTAATTTTTCTCTCAACATTACTGAGCTGTGAATTATTTTCAAAGTGATCCTTGGAATGACTCACGCTGAACAGAGCACCATAAACGGAGTTCGAAACTTTGGTCCTATGTTCAGGCTCAAAACATAAGCAACAAACGCACTAGGTAATGGGGTAGGTGTGTTTCAATTCAATTCAGTGGCAAAGGTTTGCACTTCGAAAGAATCATTGTTTCCGAAAGTTGCCCTGGTGTGAGCAGGTTAGTGACGGCTGTGTCCATGATGGTAACTGTTGCATAGGGAACGTGCAAACAATGACCACGGCAAACATTATAACAGGAGCTCCCGATGACCGACCTCGCCAGGGTGTGACTGAGCGAAATGAGAACGTATTATTTATGACTTGAGCTGTCTAGAGACTTGCTACTTATATGCAAGCTAACACCTAATAAAACGAACGATGGAAATCACATCGCCAGCGCACTTCTTCAGAGACGACGACCTGACTGTCAATGGCGTTTTGCTATTACACCACTGAGAATCATGTCGAATTCCACAAACGAAGCTTTGGCGGATGGACATGAAAAGCCTTTTTCGAGAGATTCGATTTTAGCCTTCAAACTAATACATAGCGGAAGATAACTCTTCTCATTAAGAACTTATGGCGTATCTTTTCTTTCCTTGGATTTTATATATCCCAGATAGGATGCGACCCCCTTAGGCTGTAAAATTACTTATTATCGTCGATGGCATTACCAGTGTTACATACCGGCACTTCATTACCCGTGGTGAAGCGGTTAGTGGCAGATCTGCCATCATACCAAAGCGGTATTTGAATTTATGATGGTAGTTAACTGGGGTAGCTTGATATTGACGAGGCTATACATTCCTCAGTACACTGGACCAAGCAAATCATCATCGCTTTTAAGAATTTCATGTGTATTTGCGATAGTTGGCCGCACAGAGGGTTCACGAGCGAAAGCTCCTCCGGCGCTACGTGGAAAAATGGATTTTTGCCGCCCCAGCTAATAAACTAAATATCTGTAAGTCAGAGTCGGTATTTCCGGCAAACACTGGAGACTATTTTGAACACATCACCAGTGTTATTCGAACTTGACCTCAGAAAGTGGCTGAAATCACTCCAAAAGTAGTCAAACCATGCCGTGAGCTTTCAACAGTGCTATCCACCTTATTTTCATCTCTCCAGGTCGATACGATACTCGTCATAGAGGATGGTTTCCTCGAAACATTCCTGCGTGAAGATCTACCGCCGGAAGTTACCATCGCTCGTTTGCCAAAATCCTCAGGTGTTGTAACACGCAGTGCGGATCAGTGGACCAGACAACGCGATGCGCGCGTATGTGCCTATCTACATGGAGAAAATCCTTTCAGACGCCTGCACCCCCATCAAATCACGCTTAAAACCAGTGAAGTAAATTTCTGTAGTATCACGTCTGGTAAATATTATTTACTACTTATCACGTAACGCTCAAGTTCTAGCTTGACAATTTCAATATCGATGGATCCCGAGACAACAGATTATCCCCTATCAAAATCGGAAAGCAACCAATCATTTCCCCGCTTTCTTTCTGCTCGAGGTTGCCCCTAAAGCTTAGTCTAGGCGACCAAATGACCTCACCTCGGTCGCGCCAACTTCATATTCTTCAGGATAGAACAAAGAGACTAGCTGTTGCACGGTACAGTGGATGTATTTCGCTGTCGCTTCCGATATACAATACAGAACATTGTCAGATAAATCAAACAGATCAAGTCTTTGTTATCAGGGTACCGAAAAGATGTCGGTCCCAGCGACATGACCGATCCCTTCTGTTTACATAATTTTGGCCTCGATCCTCTGATCTCAATGAATTCAGTAAACTAACATCTTAACGTGGGTAGCCCTACGCGGTGTGGAATACAGTTACCGGATCGACAGCCACCTTCAATTAAATAACGGGCTGTGGACGAAGCCGGTATTGATGGTGCATTTGTCTCCGGATTTAAATTTGTATCTGGTCTTTGTGAGACGGACTGACTCATACATTGCTGAATCCAAATCGGAATGCATTTAATCTGTCTACGTAGAAGTTATCCCTCAGTTCTGCCAGAAACCCACAGTAAGACAGTAAACGAAAGTGGACGGCGTACTGACCACAAGGGTCGGGATTCAGTTTCATTTGTAATGAATAGCGTAATTGGTTGGTTTTACAGCTGAGGCCCAACGCGTTTCAACGGTAAGCAGGAGAAATAAGCTTAGCTCGGACGAAGTCTCAAAAACCAATGAGACAGTGCTGGGAAGAAACGGCTACCTCACCTGATTCATCGAAAACAACGGGGCGGAGTAAAATCAGACCAACTGGGAACGCGAACGGCTCAAACGACTGTACATATAGCATGTAGGAATGATACGTCTGAGAAAAGATGCACGATCACTGTATGGTGCACGTGGAAGAGTTTTCGCTAGATGTCATGATATAAGAACATTTAGTGCAACCAAAATATGGTTAAATCGATTTCGTGCCTGCGAATTGCGGTGTTTGAATTGCAAGATCCGATGCATGGATAAAACTAGCGGGCAAATGCCGCCTTTGAACACGGTGTCATTATTATTGTATAATGGGGCTTCGTAATATGATCACTGACCTAAATTCACGAGAGTTCAGTATTCCTAATCCGCTCTCGAAATTCCGATCGAAGCGGTATCCAGTCCATTTTCGCATTACCTACTCGAGAATGTTAAGAGACCCTCACCCGTGCTTCATCATAGTTTCACTACGGTACTCAGTGGTGAAATTTCATCCCATACAATCTGCTCTGGCTACGCCTGTTCTTTTTACTCCTCAATATGTCCACGAAGCCCACATCTTAAACGCCTTATAATCGTTTGCCGACGCCATCGCACTATTTTTCAGTACTCAATCTACAAGGTAGGCAGTGAGGCCATTCCCGATGCTCTACTCCCGCACGGCGCAAAAGAGGATGAAGAAACGTGGAGGAATCCAGTTTTGGTCCCGATAGGCCGGGATCTGAAAAACCACCTACTCGCTGTGTCTCAAGCTTCTGAGCCTCAGCATGTTCCAGATGCACCAGTTTACGGTTTCGTAGTGATTGTAAATGTTGCTGATGACAAATCGTCTTTCACTGTCCTCAGTCCGTGTCCGTATGCTCCCCCAAACAATTTGTTCTTACTCACTACCATATGTTATGTCGATCCCGAACTTATTTGAATTTGTCGAATGGCTATCACATTGTTTTTGCTATGTTTGTACGGTTACGGTTGTACATACAATGAAAATAATCAATGTATTAAATGACCGTTGTGCTGTTTGTTTGCTGATAGCATTCTCGTCACCTATGAGTTATCCTTGCTATTTATCAAGTATTTGTGCATGGTTTTAAGATTGCTGCCGTGCTAGTTCTAGTGGTGACCAAGACCGTTTGGTTCTTCATTCAGTGGATAGGTCATGGGGACGGATGACCCATCCCATCCGTACGAACAGCCGGAAAGCATAGGTTGATTACGTTACTCAGTGGCAAAAGTAAAATAACACATTGACTTATATTACCACCTATTACCAGCCTATGATCGTTTCAGCCCTACGTGTGGCTTGGAGAAAAATACTTCACAAAGACTCAGCTTTGACATACGACCTTTCTTTGTCCACCCATCAAATCCGGTTGAGTGTTATTAGCTCAAGGGGTGCAACAAACAGCATGCGTAGTAAGACGTCCGCAGCGGAGAAATTGTGTCCCTTCTGTGGTTCTATGCCCCATTAGATTTCGTTCAGTGTTCGTTCGGGTCAGCTGGGTACCCCTCATTCTTATAGGCGATTTACTGATCTAGTTTTATTTTCGAGGGCCCAGATGAACACACGAGCGCGAGCGGGATTCATATGAGATAGAAAGCTAATGTTCGTACCACGAGTACCGTCACCTGAGTTATAACGGGCGGGTACGGCATAATTAGTGATTTTTTAACTAGCCTAGTCCGTTGATCGTTCACCCCACGCTTCTAATTTTTGAATAAAATTTATACCGATATCCAACGGCGTTCTCGCCTACTGCACTCTCGCAGTCGCCGCGACCGAATCACTTGTTCGTCGGTCAGATTTGTATTCCTAGGTAATTCAGCACTGCGATTTCGGAGCGTGGTGGTCCGAAACCTACCAGGGCTTTGTCGCACACATGGTCGATAAATTGAGTCGAATAGATCAACCACTTCTGTCCAAAATCTCTTGGGGTCACACGGTATCTTATCCCCGGACAACTACGAAATTAGAAAGTAAATCACAAAAAAACATTGATGTCACATTGTGCAGTATACAGACGTTAGAATGGCGCGAACAGTCATCCCCAAAGAACGAAATGCTAAGTACAAGAAAAGCACGGAGACAAAGACAGTCGGACGTATACACAAATGTAGAGTGAGATAAATAATGACTAAGTGCGTGTGTAAGAAATAAAAGTCCACGTGAGGAATGAGAAGCACAGCGGGAGACTGTGACAGTGTCGTAAATGTATCATCTAGTTACCCTTTGGTTGCCTCCGTTCATCGTCATCAACTGCAGCCAGATTGACAGCAGCGGCGTACAACTGAATTAAGCTGATTGTAAACTTTCCAAATGCCACAGGCGCGGTCAGAAAAGCAGCCAGAGTGAATAGACCTTGACCACCAACTGAAATTAGACCGGATGGAAAGCAGATTAAGTGCTTCTGGAAGATGATATGTGATGTGAACACAATGGGATTTTGGATTTAAGGTGAAAACAAATCTATTCAAAGATCCTATGGATCAGGTTTCGCAAGACGATGGGCAGCAAAGTACACTTCACGCTATCACTATCGATAACCTAATTCTCTCTTAAGGACGACTGGATTAAATAGATCGAGTGGTAGGCAACCTTCTCACTGACTTGTCAATATTGGAAGCCGGGACTTGCCTATCCTTTGAAAATCCTAAGAAGCGTACTTCCATAAACCTAGAAAAAATATAGGAATGTGGCATCATTTCAAGGCACATTTGGTAAACGTCATATGAAGTTCGTCCGCGAATGCCCAAACTCATCGGTGATTTATCTCTGTGTTCTGGGATTTATCCTTCCACTGCCTCTTAATTTTGCATCCTTGACAGGTCACCAGTTCTGTATAGATTTTATCTTGCCGATTTGTAGTCAACGTGTTAAAGTTTACTTGGTTGCCATCTTACTGAGTTTTCTCCAGATTATCGACCTCTAATGTTAAACTGTATCACAAGCGTGGATTAACAGCCGCTCAACGGTCTTCTTGGTGCAATCGTCCTTGTTCCCAAGCACTGAAGCAGTATTCCAGAGTTCTTGTGTTGTTGTGGCACAACGGCTGCTCGCGACGATTTAGTATTGCGTCGAACCTACAGGAAACGAAATCGTTTAGGGGAGATAAGATGATATACCTTTTGTTCTCACTATCGTGGAGGCCCGTGTGTGTGTGCTTCAAACCGAAGTGGTTCATAATGACTGTCACTACGATCCTAAGGTGTGTTAAAATAGTTCTTAAGATCTGTTTAGAGGGTCGTTGATCCGAAGGATTGCTAGATTAAATTCAACCAATCGGATCAATCGGCCACCAAACGTAAACTAAGGACATCGGCTGCCTATGGACGCAAGGAATGACCTACTGCAACTGATAACAGCACAGAGATCAGTGCCACTAGTTACTCATATATCTCTTATCATTCCTGACATACAGTATCGTTGAATTCTGGAGGAAACTTATTCCGTCATCCAACTTTGACTTCGAGCAGTGCGCCCCGATCCAAACGGCCGACACAGTATTAAACTAGGATACGAATCCTCGTGTGACTCAAGTATATGCAGTCCACCGTTTCTCACGCATGACTCCCTCGTCGATTGTTACAATATACCCGCCTCCAAACCTCTAGTCTTTGTTGATATCACTTGTAGGTGTGCGATTCGTGGTTGTTACTGCAGCGAGGCTCAGTATTGTTACTGCAGCGAGGCGTCAGTATATGTCATGCTGTCGATGGTGATATGCAGTCACACAATACATATCGGAAGGAATTCAGGAGAAAGTTGGTATTGTGAGAGTTTGAGATTTTCGAAGGCGATTCAGTCCTGTACGTGGAGCCATTCTGTGCCGAGAGGCACTGTACAACTGCTTCAAGCGCACTACGGATGATTCCCAGTAAGGACCAAACAGCTGTACAGAACTTGTCGGCTTTTTAGTACAGGTCAGCTTCAGTTTTGGTTTTCCCAGTGGGGCATAATTAATTGGGACCTCACAATAAGATGCAAGCCAGGACCTCAAACTAAGTCATCAATTACCTCAAGGTGGACTAAAAACGGGTATGGTTGAAAGCCAGTGCTTCGGATGATGAGAAGCATAAAAAATGCTTTCCAACGGTAGTCAGTTCAAAAGTCATCAGAGTTGCGCAAGCCATTGTGTCCACGTGGAATAGTTTGTTCAGTAATCAAGCAAGGGGAAAATAATGTTCTGCAGACACCACTCACTTTTTGGGCCTGTCGTGAAGTTAAGCACATACAATGCACTGTAAAATAATTCGTTTCCCATGCACATCAAGAATAGGACAATCTAGATAAACAGTCAGTGTGTTGTCGGTTGGAAACTACCATCATGTACCTTACTATGATAATAAAACCGCAGCACAGAATTTCCGCCCAAATCAATCGCCTTGTGGGTTTGTCTGCCACCAGCAACTGAACTACAGACAAAAATAGGTATGAGCGTCAGATCGGGCTTACGTATGCAAATGCAACCAGTGACTGGCAATATCTACAAGCATACTCATCTGAAAAAGGAAGACGTAGTTCGGGTAGAAGGTAGCCAAGCAAGCCAACAGACACATTGTTGCACATCGGTCAACCAGCATGTCTAGCATGGCTCCGAAACGTGAACCTAAATGGACAGGAAGGTCAGGGATGAACTTGAAAGTTGGTTTACTTTGGTTGAGTGCTCGTGCAGCATATCCGTCTACTGCATCTAATAGGCCGGAAACGACGTAAGCGAAGACTGTCAGCCAGCAGTCGGTACGCATATGCCAGCATGAATAGACAAGGAGAATTATACGACCATAACCTGAAACACAAAATCATGTCAACTTGAGCCATCTTTCTGTGACAAAATAAAAATCAAGAATGACAGACAGACACAGAGTATTCCATGAAGATGTATAAAAATCAAGAATGACAGACAGAAACAGAGTATTCCATTGAAGATGTAAACTGAAGGGGTGCGATCAGAATGGGGATTAAGTATTCCAGAGGAGTGCTCTTTAGTAAAATTAATCAGGAGTCTCGTGCATGCTAGTTTTTAGGGAGGAAACTGGGGCGAAAGCTTCATCATATCTCAGCAGATGCCGTTTCGAGGCTCGCATTCACGTTTGCGAACAAGAAGGATGGGTCCGTGAACCACAACTACAGGGAGCCCCCCAACACTGTTCCGACTTTGTGCGCTACATAGCAAACGTAGGAGGAAAACAGTCACTTTTCTTGAGCTAAATCAAGGCTAAAATACTCAATCGTAATGCTTTTCATGCCCATGACTGCTTTGTAACCCGTACAAAGGCCAACCTACGATTATGTTGCTCCAGGTAACAGGAGTGACTGAGATCAGAAATGCGGTCAAACCGTCAAGGCTGGCGTCAAAACCAGTGGTTCCTACACGTTTATACGAAAAACGGAACAAGGAAAAGGGGGCTAATTAAGATGGAAGGAAGCTTCTATTTTGACGACGTGGTTTGATACGACTTGAAATAAATACCGTGATATTGGAAACTGATGACGAACTCGTGGGATTTTATCCGCCAAATGCATTACAACATCTTATCACAAATAGTGGGCATGAAAAAACGAAAGACATATAACCTGGTAAAATGACACGCACCTATGATGTTTGGAACAAATAAAAAGACCGAATTATCCGTCGCCGTCCTCGGCATCGCCCGATAAAGCTGAAAACAAGCGAAGAATAAAAGTGAAGCACCGTGGGGTCTATGAACCGCATTACCTTTTTGGTATATTTAGGCAATAGCTACGAGGCTCGTAGTCATCTATCATAACTGCAAGATAAAAAAATTCTTGTCCGGCAGTCGCTCTTCTCAAGTAGTTGTTGACGTCTGCTTGTGAGATCAAATACTACCTAGAAATAATACAACCAAACAACTCAAGACAGCTCACTGGTTAAGGCGCCAGCTTCCGGGCCGGAGAGTCCGTGGTTCGAACCCAGCCTCGCTATCTCAACTGCTCCTGCCTAGGCTTGAGCAACCTCGCAGTATCCCAGCCTTCGTACCTCCTGTCGTTGGCATGGCACCTATCCACCGGAAGAATGCTACAGCTGAGCGATTTGATTTTCTTCGATAAGTAGAGAGCTAAAAGCAGCAGCATTGATGTCTGAGTTAGTGTCATCAGTTACAATCCATATGTATTTTGTACGGATTTGTTCGTCGACCATGTGGAAAAAAACGATAAGGTAGCTACGCATTGGAGGTAATAGCCACTAACCTTGTGGGCTCAACCTATATATTTCGCTAATAGTTGGGGGCATAGTGTACATACACACCAAAGTTAATGGGTTGGATGCATGCATTCCAATAAGTGTGTACCTGGAGCTCAGACAGTTTCTACCACTAACATCCTACCATATCAAGGGAGACTAACTCGACCGGTGCTGCCTATTTGCCTGGTTATGAGCTTCGTGCCTCGCTATCAAACTATGATTCAACCTTTTTGTACCCCAGACATTGTTGAAAGAAAATGAATCCTACGAGAACCCGATGAACTAGCGTACAAAGCCCATACTTGTGGTTTATCACCGGATGATTTATTGCGCGTGAATTATTCCCTCAAAAACACCCAAACTAATTTAAAACAACTGAAAAGGTATTTCCACATGACTTGAGGGATGCTTCATAGGCACCAACGGTTGAGCACTAAGCTTCAACATCTGGCTACACCAACCAGTGAACGAACAGCAGAGTAGTGGATTCGACTCCTCAAAGACAAACTGGCGGTAAAACTATGTTGTAGAGTCTGCACACTGGAAAAAGCTGCCCGAACCTACAATCCCTTATGCCGATTTCATCATTAGTCAAAAAACCTTGAGCAGTGTATCTACTAGGACAAAAAACAAATTGTATATCACGCTTTTCCACGAACGGGTAAGTTCCGCCCAGTCCATTGGTGACTCTTTCCATATTATGCACACGAAATTAACACCATATGAATCACTTTGCAGGCTTTTCAATGAGGTCTGATCACGCTGCCTTATATGTCGTCAAAGATGATGACACTTATCTGGCGTTTATGGTATTCTTTGAATAAAGTAGGTGAACAAAGGCCGCGTCTTGTTTCATCTGGTACACCACTCGAAATATCGAAGTAACTTTTGACGGAACCCATCTGTCATGACTATATAACCCATACCTTTGCATAACCTATTAACTCGTGATTCTCATTCTATTTTCAGTTCATGTTCTACAGTTATTAGACGACTAAAGCGTACATTACGTCTTTCTATTCTGTCTCCTTTCTAATCCCGTCCTGGAACTACTCGACTCTCGCAACAATTGGTCACCGTAGACCGGAAATCTCTGGAAAGAACTATTCATGTGGTGTTCCGGCCAAAATTACCAAACGAAGATCAACTGATAGGAATGTCCACAAGTGGATGAAGCTAAACAGTACCATCCAACTGGCTGCAGTGACTTATCTGGGCACCATATGGCGATGCTCGAAGGACTGGAGTTCCGCTAAATCCAGTAAAATAGAGTCCGACTTAGTGGACCTTCTGTGATCTGTCAAGGACGATACCAAGAACTCCGAAACAGCTAATTCCATGGATTGGGGAACATATATCGGTGACTAATCGACACACTGGCATCTCGCTGGAAATCCCAAAGCTGGTCGTCCCATTCACACGCTGTTTTATAACGTATGAAGAATAGAAAAATGTGTAAAATACCGGTGCCTATCCAAAAAGTTATGAAACTAGATGTATCAGCTATCGCGGCGCGAAGAGACTGGACCTTATCGTAGTACGACGGTATGCGCAACTCAGTAACCCACTGAGCTGTACGGAGGATAGTCGTACAGCATCCAATCTCTCCTGCGAGGTTGATCAATGGATAGAGGTTCGATACAGTCTCCTGACCTTCCAGGTTAAGGGTTGGAATAAATGTGGTAACTACTGCAGCCGTCAGGCTTTTGAGCCAAACACTAGTTGAGGACCCCAATCATCCTTCTGCTTAGGTTTGGGTGACCTAGCAACATTATCAGCCAACATACAACTGGTATGTGTTACTGGTGTATTGCTGTCATTGATGATGATGCTATCGCGCTTTAAGCTCCATCAATCTCACAGGAAAAGTCTACGCCAACCCTCCACTTATGCGCCCTTCCTTAAAGCGAAAGTCTCGGGCTGGGCTAAATAAAGGGGTATTATCATGAATATTCTTTGTGCTCACATTGTCGTTTTGTATTAACCATGCTTTCGCCTTCATTTTCAGCTTATGTACGTCTATTCTTAGACAAGTAAAGCGCTACTCATTCCACGCTATTCATTCTTGTTCTCGCGCTCAATCAGAACCGATACTCTATTCGTAACAATTTACTTGTCTTAGAATACAATGGAACCGTTGCTGCGACCCAAGTGTTTCGACGCAGATCCTAATTCTCCAGACGCAACAACGCGTTGGAATCATTGGTTCCGAACCTTCCAAACGTTTCTGGGCACTGTCGAATCGCCCAA
>NW_008752265.1:3368-16500 GCF_000715545.1 Opisthorchis viverrini | reverse complement strand
GCACACCAACACGTGTCAGCTCGACTGATCCAGAACCGTTCTCCACACGCTTGCCAGTTCCACGCCTTCTATTCTGTTAAAATTGGGATGCTTGGCGATTTCTACCGCCTCGGCGATCAGTCTGTGTGATGTGGACCGTAGTCCTCGCCTCAAAACCTCAACGTTTTCTAAATCTATTTTGTGTCCTGTGTCTAGTGCGTGTTCCGCAATCGCCGAGTCTTTCAGTAACGCTTGATATTCATCTGCGTTTCTCGGCGGCCTGTTTATTTAGTGGTAGAAAAAAAATAATAAAATAAAATAGTAGAAAAATAAACAGGCCGCCGAGAAACGCAGATGAATATCAAGCGTTACTGAAAGACTCGGCGATTGCGGAACACGCACTAGACACAGGACACAAAATAGATTTAGAAAATGTTGAGGTTTTGAGGCGAGGACTACGGTCCACGTCACACAGACTGATCGCCGAGGCGGTAGAAATCGCCAAGCATCCCAGCGTCAACAGAATGAAAGGCGTAGAACTGGCTAGCGTGTGGAGAACGGTCTTGGGTCACTCGAGCTGACACGTGTTGGTGTGCGGTCATCAGTAGGAAGAGTAGTCATCACTTGGATTCCACTTGACCTCAACCCCCCTCAAACTAAATTGTCGGAACACTCACAACCCCACAAAGACTAAGGAAAATCTAACAGCGGCACCCGAGGCGAATCATCAGGTGAAGCATTCTGAAGTGGAAGATTAAGGAACGGAAAGCGATCGGAACTAATTTGGAACCCTCCAACACATCGAT
The DNA here is from genome assembly GCF_000715545.1 of Opisthorchis viverrini. NCBI lineage: Eukaryota > Metazoa > Platyhelminthes > Trematoda > Opisthorchiida > Opisthorchiidae > Opisthorchis > Opisthorchis viverrini. The sequence goes on along the minus strand of NW_008752265.1, from coordinate 15,715 downwards.
TCAAGATTTTGGCACCCACACTAGCCGACAAGAGCCGTTAATTGACACTCAACACTGATTTAGTCTGAAGAGAACTTACTGATTGGTTCCCCGTCTGTCTTATAACCTGGCCAATTTTGTGACCTGTTCACTTGGCCTGATGAAGCTTTTGTGTCAAAAGCGAAACGTTGCCCAAATAAAAACTACCGATTGTTTACCAAGCTCTTCTGAAATGAAGTCCATGTGAGTTATTCTCTTTGTTAGGCATGCCTGCATATGTACATTCGGATCGTGGCTCCTCATCCATATCTGACCAACTGTCCACATTCCTACATGGAAGGGGAGTTTGCACCAGCCGAACAACTTCTTATAATCCCCAGGGGAACGGGCAAGTCGAACGCCTCAACAGGACACTCTGGAACGCAATCCAGCTTAGACTCAAGACGAAAGGCCTTCACATCTGTCACTGGGAGTCGGCTCTATCAGATGCCATCCACTCTATACGGTCCCTTCTCTGCGTCTCCACGAACGCCACTCCATATGAACGGATGTTCCGGTTTGAACGTCGGTCATCCTGTGGTTTATCTATGCCAACTTGGCTCACTGTTCCAGGACCTGTTTTACTGAAGAGATTTGACCGTGCCTCAAAGTATGAGCCCTTCGTTGAGGAAGTCCAACTTATAAATTGCAATCCACATTACGCCCATTTTCGTTTTCTCGGCGGGAAAGAAAGCACGTATCCGTCCGCCATCTCGCTTCTTGTGGTGATCGCACACATGTCAAAGATTCCACGCGTACCTCATCCAGTGAAGACAATGGTGTTCATCTATCTATCTATCTGACTCGCACACGCCTCCGCTCAATAACATTGGAGATAATATCGATCATACTTCAGTCTCACCCCCATGCCCGGGCAATGCACCTGCATCTCCAGATACATATGACCCTAGCATCTCTGATTTAGCCAGGCTCCATCAGCGTACACGGCCCTACATTCTAAGAAATCGAGAAGCCTAACCACACTCATTATTACTCATTAGATTTTTACAATCATTCATCCAATACCTGTACACAATTTATCCCTCTCTACACACAATCCAACGGCCAGGGTGAATGTCATGAATATTCCTTGTGCTCATATTATCGTTTTGTATTATGCTTTCTTTCCCCTTCATTTTCAGCTTATGTACGTCTATTCTTAGACAAGTAAAGCGTTATTCATGATTGTTCTCGCGCTCAGTCTCGATATCCTCTATTCTTAGACAAGTAAAGCGTTATTCATGATTGTTCTCGCGCTCAGTCAGAATCGATATCCTATTCGTAACAGGTATTCTGTTCTAAAAGAGGCCATCAGGTCTATTGAAGAAGGGTCGAAACTACGCTGAGGAGAGATAGTTGGCCACTGATTTCGGTTGTACCGTACGACCCGCTGAAGCAAATGACCTGGGGTGATAGCCTGGCAGAAAATGTCAGCTGCCACTGGGATAATGCAGGTTGGCTTCAGTACTAAGTGGTTCATTTGTGGCTCCTGAAATATTATCCCTACATTCTAGCCCCGGTCAACTTGAAATGAAGTGCGGCAATAAGTCAGTCTGTCCGAGACAGGTGATGGGATGGTACCTAGTACTGAAGTCATATCCCGGGAACAGAGTAGCCTGATACTGAAGGCGGTGTGTGGCAGATTCCCTTCTTCGACCACCGAGCATTTCTGGGACTTTTTGACGGCAGTCTGGTAGTCGTGACATCCAGGACTATCGTAATATCTTAAACTCCTCAATAGGCTACTGTAAGCACCAATTACGGCCTCAAACTTGCCAGTTCCACGCCTTCTATTCTGTTAAAATTGGGATGCTTGGCGATTTCTACCGCCTCGGCGATCAGTCTGTGTGATGTGGACCGTAGTCCTCGCCTCAAAACCTCAACGTTTTCTAAATCTATTTTGTGTCCTGTGTCTAGTGCGTGTTCCGCAATCGCCGAGTCTTTCAGTAACGCTTGATATTCATCTGCGTTTCTCGGCGGCCTGTTTATTTAGTGGTAGAAAAAAAATAATAAAATAAAATAGTAGAAAAATAAACAGGCCGCCGAGAAACGCAGATGAATATCAAGCGTTACTGAAAGACTCGGCGATTGCGGAACACGCACTAGACACAGGACACAAAATAGATTTAGAAAATGTTGAGGTTTTGAGGCGAGGACTACGGTCCACGTCACACAGACTGATCGCCGAGGCGGTAGAAATCGCCAAGCATCCCAGCGTCAACAGAATGAAAGGCGTAGAACTGGCTAGCGTGTGGAGAACGGTCTTGGGTCACTCGAGCTGACACGTGTTGGTGTGCGGTCATCAGTAGGAAGAGTAGTCATCACTTGGATTCCACTTGACCTCAACCCCCCTCAAACTAAATTGTCGGAACACTCACAACCCCACAAAGACTAAGGAAAATCTAACAGCGGCACCCGAGGCGAATCATCAGGTGAAGCATTCTGAAGTGGAAGATTAAGGAACGGAAAGCGATCGGAACTAATTTGGAACCCTCCAACACATCGATTCAAGATTTTGGCACCCACACTAGCCGACAAGAGCCGTTAATTGACACTCAACACTGATTTAGTCTGAAGAGAACTTACTGATTGGTTCCCCGTCTGTCTTATAACCTGGCCAATTTTGTGACCTGTTCACTTGGCCTGATGAAGCTTTTGTGTCAAAAGCGAAACGTTGCCCAAATAAAAACTACCGATTGTTTACCAAGCTCTTCTGAAATGAAGTCCATGTGAGTTATTCTCTTTGTTAGGCATGCCTGCATATGTACATTCGGATCGTGGCTCCTCATCCATATCTGACCAACTGTCCACATTCCTACATGGAAGGGGAGTTTGCACCAGCCGAACAACTTCTTATAATCCCCAGGGGAACGGGCAAGTCGAACGCCTCAACAGGACACTCTGGAACGCAATCCAGCTTAGACTCAAGACGAAAGGCCTTCACATCTGTCACTGGGAGTCGGCTCTATCAGATGCCATCCACTCTATACGGTCCCTTCTCTGCGTCTCCACGAACGCCACTCCATATGAACGGATGTTCCGGTTTGAACGTCGGTCATCCTGTGGTTTATCTATGCCAACTTGGCTCACTGTTCCAGGACCTGTTTTACTGAAGAGATTTGACCGTGCCTCAAAGTATGAGCCCTTCGTTGAGGAAGTCCAACTTATAAATTGCAATCCACATTACGCCCATTTTCGTTTTCTCGGCGGGAAAGAAAGCACGTATCCGTCCGCCATCTCGCTTCTTGTGGTGATCGCACACATGTCAAAGATTCCACGCGTACCTCATCCAGTGAAGACAATGGTGTTCATCTATCTATCTATCTGACTCGCACACGCCTCCGCTCAATAACATTGGAGATAATATCGATCATACTTCAGTCTCACCCCCATGCCCGGGCAATGCACCTGCATCTCCAGATACATATGACCCTAGCATCTCTGATTTAGCCAGGCTCCATCAGCGTACACGGCCCTACATTCTAAGAAATCGAGAAGCCTAACCACACTCATTATTACTCATTAGATTTTTACAATCATTCATCCAATACCTGTACACAATTTATCCCTCTCTACACACAATCCAACGGCCAGGGTGAATGTCATGAATATTCCTTGTGCTCATATTATCGTTTTGTATTAACCATGCTTTCCCCTTCATTTTCAGCTTATGTACGTCTATTCTTAGACAAGTAAAGCGTTATTCATGATTGTTCTCGCGCTCAGTCAGAATCGATATCCTATTCGTAACAGGTATTCTGTTCTAAAAGAGGCCATCAGGTCTATTGAAGAAGGGTCGAAACTACGCTGAGGAGAGATAGTTGGCCACTGATTTCGGTTGTACCGTACGACCCGCTGAAGCAAATGACCTGGGGTGATAGCCTGGCAGAAAATGTCAGCTGCCACTGGGATAATGCAGGTTGGCTTCAGTACTAAGTGGTTCATTTGTGGCTCCTGAAATATTATCCCTACATTCTAGCCCCGGTCAACTTGAAATGAAGTGCGGCAATAAGTCAGTCTGTCCGAGACAGGTGATGGGATGGTACCTAGTACTGAAATCATATCCCGGGAACAGAGTAGCCTGATACTGAAGGCGGTGTGTGGCAGATTCCCTTCTTCGACCACCGAGCATTTCTGGGACTTTTTGACGGCAGTCTGGTAGTCGTGACATCCAGGACTATCGTAATATCTTAAACTCCTCAATAGGCTACTGCACCAACCAATTACGGCCTCAAACTTAAAAAATAAAAAAATCTTCCAGCTGTAGCACCCTTTCTGTTCCTATCCGCTGTGCCACCAGCCCGAGGGCAAAAAAATCTTCCAGCTGTAGCACCCTTTCTGTTCCTATCCGCTGTGCCACCAAGAAGCCCGAGGGCCAGGTCGCCCAAGCCTAGACAGGGGAAAACGAAAGGTAGAGGTCGGGTTCGAACCGTGGAAATTCCGATCAGCAGATTCGGGCTCCGGCCACCTGAGTCATCTTGCCTCGTTACCCGCAGCCGCATGGTCCCACCAGTAAAAAAAAGCAGCCATCATCAACTAGGATATGACATCAGTTTTCAATACCGAAGCTTCTCGGCTGCATAATCGTGAAGAAAAGAATAAAAGTGAATGTGGAACGGACCTAGTTCTGGCCCGCCACAATCGTTCCAAGGTGTCCACATCTCCCAACACTCATTTAGACAGTCTTGATAGAAACATACAAGGGAGAGAATTACATCGATTAGTAGCCATATCTTGCGACGTTTTCAACCAGGCTCAATGGGGATCACGCGTTCCCCTTCCTGGAAGCTGCGTCGCACCGATAACATCCAGTCTTTTCGTATTCGCTTTAATACAGGTTAAAGGTTGGCCACCTCACTGCTTCCGCAACTCTGAACCGGACACGGGAAACAGCATTTTTCTTCGGCACACGATGGATCGGTATGCGCAACACACGGCCTAACGAACACAGCTGTCGATGCAGGCACGTTCTTCGATGGAATTCCCGGTTGGAAAACCCTTGTTACAGATTCTCCAACATCAGCCTACACGAGCCATGGTTCTGAGATAAAGACCCGAAGACGCCTCAGTTCCGCTGCTCGAAGAGGGCAAGTCTCAGCTATACAACAAAACAGCTTGTACTGTAGTCTGAAACACAAGTCCCTTGAGAATGTACCGCTTAGATCTTGTGAGCGTTTCAAATTAGCGAGCGATATTTATTTTTTGTATCACCATACGCCCATATTGGCTGAATTGAATTCAGTAATCGAGCTGGCAGCAGCATGTGTGGAAGAAGTCGGAAACCCGACTGTTTTTGTCGCATTCACCGACATATTGCGCACCAGAGGTTCAACAAGCCTTACTTGAGCTTCTTCAAAATAATTCTGTTGCTGCTGTAGGATTACATCGTGTTGCTCTGCCGAAGTTGACGTCGTGAGTTCATGTTATCACCAGTTGTTGCTTGCTTGACGGTCGTGCAACTCTGTATCGGTCCTTGGCTTCCTGCTCCACCCACTTAGTATACCAAAAGGCGCGGCAGCTCTACACATCCCTTTACGGAGACAATGGAAAATTACTACTACCGTATTTACAGGGCAATGGCAGAATTTTAATAAAGTCGCGCGAGAATCCCTGTTAGGGAGGGGCGAGAAACGTCGAGTCAAAGATACTCGATCCGGATTGGATGGCATTTTCACCAATCAGTGCATGCCTTCGTTTGGCCCGTATTCTGTACGTGACACATCCATCCAAATGGTGTGATGTTCGATTAATAGGGACGGGCGGTGTCTGGAGATCGGGTATGCTAGACATCGGATTAGTGCTGCTGAAGAAGGTTGGATAGTCCTAGGAAGGAGTAAGCGGTAGGTTATTTACGCAAAGGCCCCTTCATAGGTAACACAAGTGAATTGCAAGTAGCACATGTACTCCACGCACCAGAAGACCATCTGCCTTGTAGATATCTTTCCGTCCTCATTCCTATGCTGACTGGTAGAGACCGTCTGGCGGGCAGTGTATGACAACGAAGAATGAAAACACCAACCGGCAAAATTGGTCTGGCCGATAACTGCCTCCTCCCTGGATAGGGACCCCGGAACTCGACCCACTAATGATTGGTGACACTGAAAAGAATGGCTTAATCGTGCAGCCTGTGGTGCTCGTGCATTGAGAGCTGTTGCCTCCAATGCGAACCCCACCTGGTTTGCGAAATAACCAAACACGCCACCGCCTAAAATTCCTTGCTCTATGTCCCACACTTTCCACTTTGCGTTGATGGAAACCGTAGTAGCTAGAATCAATGTGCTTATGGTATACTATTTGCAGCTGATCACTTGATTCACTGCTTGATTGAGGGAACGCGACACGAGCCTTGCAGATTCATGCGCTGTCATCTGTCACACTAAACCCAGAGCAAACATAACCCCAAAGCTAGGTAAGCCGCTCCACAAATTCGAGCGCCGGTTATTACAGCTGGTGACCGCATATCCAGGAGGACGATCTTACACTCTCTGGGTGCAAATTGTATATCAGATGCTGGAATGAATGACCGATTCATCCAAAAAATTTTGCGCCTTTTTCTCTTCTTCGAAGACGAGGATGATATATTCTACATATTCCATCTCGACATGGTTAGTCAGGGTCTATTTGAATATCGGGGTTTTGAAGACCTAGTGTTCGTCCCATAACCGCATCGGTAACGAAGTTAAATANGGTGTCCACATCTCCCAACACTCATTTAGACAGTCTTGATAGAAACATACAAGGGAGAGAATTACATCGATTAGTAGCCATATCTTGCGACGTTTTCAACCAGGCTCAATGGGGATCACGCGTTCCCCTTCCTGGAAGCTGCGTCGCACCGATAACATCCAGTCTTTTCGTATTCGCTTTAATACAGGTTAAAGGTTGGCCACCTCACTGCTTCCGCAACTCTGAACCGGACACGGGAAACAGCATTTTTCTTCGGCACACGATGGATCGGTATGCGCAACACACGGCCTAACGAACACAGCTGTCGATGCAGGCACGTTCTTCGATGGAATTCCCGGTTGGAAAACCCTTGTTACAGATTCTCCAACATCAGCCTACACGAGCCATGGTTCTGAGATAAAGACCCGAAGACGCCTCAGTTCCGCTGCTCGAAGAGGGCAAGTCTCAGCTATACAACAAAACAGCTTGCTTGACGGTCGTGCAACTCTGTATCGGTCCTTGGCTTCCTGCTCCACCCACTTAGTATACCAAAAGGCGCGGCAGCTCTACACATCCCTTTACGGAGACAATGGAAAATTACTACTACCGTATTTACAGGGCAATGGCAGAATTTTAATAAAGTCGCGCGAGAATCCCTGTTAGGGAGGGGCGAGAAACGTCGAGTCAAAGATACTCGATCCGGATTGGATGGCATTTTCACCAATCAGTGCATGCCTTCGTTTGGCCCGTATTCTGTACGTGACACATCCATCCAAATGGTGTTCGATTCGATTAATAGGGACGGTCGGTGTCTGGAGATCGGGTATGTTAGACATCGGATTAGTGCTGCTGAAGAAGGTTGGATAGTCAAGGAGTAAGGACACATCCATCCAAATGGTGTGATGTTCGATTAATAGGGACGGTCGGTGTCTGGAGATCGGGTATGTTAGACATCGGATTAGTGCTGCTGAAGAAGGTTGGATAGTCCTAGGAAGGAGTAAGCGGTAGGTTATTTACGCAAAGGCCCCTTCATAGGTAACACAAGTGAATTGCAAGTAGCACATGTACTCCACGCACCAGAAGACCATCTGCCTTGTAGATATCTTTCCGTCCTCATTCCTATGCTGACTGGTAGAGACCGTCTGGCGGGCAGTGTATGACAACGAAGAATGAAAACACCAACCGGCAAAATTGGTCTGGCCGATAACTGCCTCCTCCCTGGATAGGGACCCCGGAACTCGACCCACTAATGATTGGTGACACTGAAAAGAATGGCTTAATCGTGCAGCCTGTGGTGCTCGTGCATTGAGAGCTGTTGCCTCCAATGCGAACCCCACCTGGTTTGCGAAATAACCAAACACGCCACCGCCTAAAATTCCTTGCTCTATGTCCCACACTTTCCACTTTGCGTTGATGGAAACCGTAGTAGCTAGAATCAATGTGCTTATGGTATACTATTTGCAGCTGATCACTTGATTCACTGCTTGATTGAGGGAACGCGACACGAGCCTTGCAGATTCATGCGCTGTCATCTGTCACACTAAACCCAGAGCAAACATAACCCCAAAGCTAGGTAAGCCGCTCCACAAATTCGAGCGCCGGTTATTACAGCTGGTGACCGCATATCCAGGAGGACGATCTTACACTCTCTGGGTGCAAATTGTATATCAGATGCTGGAATGAATGACCGATTCATCCAAAAAATTTTGCGCCTTTTTCTCTTCTTCGAAGACGAGGATGATATATTCTACATATTCCATCTCGACATGGTTAGTCAGGGTCTATTTGAATATCGGGGTTTTGAAGACCTAGTGTTCGTCCCATAACCGCATCGGTAACGAAGTTAAATAGGGATGTGGAGAGTTCACACCCCTGACGGACACCGGTTTGTGTACAGAAGCTTTTAAAGAGCTCTCTGTCAACCCTCACACGCCCGAAAGTCCGAGAACACAAAGAACGTATTGTGTTCGCGAACGTCCGGGGCATTCTTTGATGGGCAAGCTCGTCAAGCAGAATAGACCGGTTAGCCGCGTCAAGTACGAATTAGAAATCCAGGAATACTAGGATCGTGGGATGCTTGCTCGCATAGCGTTGTTTTAGCGGCCTACTGAGAGGGAAGATATGGTCAACGCAACCACTATCAGGCCGGAATCTCGCTTGCTGCTCTCGAGTCAGTGTTTTACTACCCACCGTGAGGCGACGAAGCCCAAATGAAGCCAGCAGTCTCGTTACAACTGGGGTCAAGCTGATCCCCCTGTGAATACATTCACCAAGAACCACATTTGATAATGGGCACTATCACCGGCTGCCCCAGGTGTCTGAGACAGTCTGCTTTTTCGCAAATGCAGGCGAACAGATCAGACAGGCGCCCAAAAAAGAAACGTTTTATATGAGGTACCGCTGGAGAAATAACCCAAACACCTTCCACATGATGAACCGAAAGGGGAAACCACGAGTAAGCAAATAGTGGTATCTGAAGTCTACTGAGAGCACTAGGCGGGCCTGTGTTATTCTCCAGCGACCTAGTCATATCCAATCCCCTCAAGAAGTGGCTACGGACGGCCTCTAACCAACACGGTCTGCACTGAGGAGGACACTCGTCAACCCTTGCACAAGACAAGCCCATTCAGCACGCTGGGTCCAGACGAGGTTCATCCAAGAATCCTGAAGAAAAAGTCTCTCACAATGGGAAATCATTTCTATCTGGCGTTTCATCAGCTGCTCAAGGAAGGTAACCTGCCATCTGCTCGGAAGGAAGTGGTTGTTATGACAGTTTACACAACTGGTAGCCTATTGTGACATGGCAGCTACATACATTAGTCTCACTAGGGTGGGATAGAGGGCATCCAGCAGTACGCCGTCTTATATAATTCTGCCAAAAACAGATTGATACCCCTAGTAGAACACGGATTACTCCCGAACAGTTCTTGCGGGACGAACAAGCTCTCATTTTTGGACGGCCTAACCCATGCTCAAAACGAAGGACTCATGACGTATGCCATGTTTTTCTACTTCGTAAAGGCATCCGATCGAGCCTCACGCATCCTACTGTTCCACAAACACGAATCTTAGGGTAGTTAGGGAGAAATTCTACATTAAACCAAGGCGCTCCTATCAACCAGATCATTCCGGTCTACAGTGAAGATTCTCAAGGGTTTGTTTCGAGATCATTGCTGTTTCTGATGTACAATGACCTAGACGTACTTTCAAGTTCATACATACTCTTTGCGGACGGCTTAAAAGCCCAGAGTTCAAATGACAGTGCTCTCGAAATGGGCGTAGACGCTGCAAAGCATTGGTCGCTGGGCTAGCACCCTCTCCTGAATAAGAAAAAGTGCGGCGGAGGCCCAGGGAATGCTTTTATCGTACATGGTGTGAGTGAACAGAAGAGGTCATCAGGATAGATATGAAAGACGATTTGGGTACCTAGACCTATTCCAACATGTTATTCTCACCGAACCATGAGCAGTCGGCCCAAATGACATTCACGGTTCTACGGACTATTCGGCGCACTTATCACATTACTTGCATAGACTTTCGAATACGCCGGACCACTTCTTGAATATGCCAACCAAGTTTTCTACTCAGGATATACTAATGACGGAACCCTCTTTGTGCGTGTCCAGCTAGCTGTTACGAAAACGGTTGTTGGCCTCAAATCAATGGATTAAGGACCGCGTCTCCTGGCGCTTCAATTTACTCTCCTGTAGCATCTTCGCTTTCGAGAAGACCTGGTACTCATTTGAGTTCTGTTTGAAGAAGTTAGGCCAACGCCTTTTTCTCCGTTGACCCAACTAACACACGGCGGAGATATAGAGACATTTTCAACCTCAGACTGCACATTTTCATAAGGCACGCTTTCCTTATTGAGGGAAGTTGGTGCGGAAAAATCTTTCTCCGATGGTTGTTCACGCTGCATCTGGAACCCAGTTCAAAGTTATTTTAGATGACTTTTTAGTTGAGTCTTTGAGCAGGCAAGAATACTGACCCGTGACAAGAGCTTGAAAAGCATTGCTACACATTGCCCTTCAAGTGCACGGCATCCGCTGAAAGGCAAGAACGAAACTGAGCCGGACAACTAGGGCGAAGGCCTCGATCTTGTGTATCGTTCTGTGAATCGATCAACAATGAGCTGTTCTACCATGGGTTCATTTAAATGCTTATCGTTGTCTGCCCAATGCAACAAACAGGATTATTTTCTAATAATAAAATCCATATTAGCTGGGTATGCTCAGCCGTCACGAGGTTCTGAGGATCTCATTCGCATCAGGTTCCCTTCTCCTCTCAGGTATAAATATTCCGTGATGGATGTTCATGAGAACCCATGTAGTCGTTGTCCACTCCACTCAGCCACTCAGATCCACTCAGCGTGGATCTCAAACTGATTTTGCCCGTCTCGATTCCCTTGGTAAACTAGAAGCTTACTGCCTACAAAAGCGCACATTTCCTGTCAGACCAACCAATCATGTCTTCTGTCACGTATCTCTAAGAAACCGAAGTGTGTCCATCTAAGCGTGGTGCAAAATCGCAATTCAGAATCCGATGGCGCATCCGCAGCTGTTTTATTCAAACTTTGAACCATCCCCCTGTCTCCTAGGAACCCCATGGGCGGAGAGATTTTCCCGGCCATAAGAGCCTCTGAAACGAGCTTTTCCTAATCCGCCAATCCCTGCCCTGTGCTCGGACCATATCGTTGTTCCACTGCACTTTTCATTTGTCCCGCTCACAGTTTCAGTTTTCATATTGTTCTGTATGTTAGAATTAGCTCCCAAGGATTCAACATCCCTGACTGTTATCCGACAGCCATAACAGGAAGTGTATCCATTTTCAATGCACACCATGGTTCTAAGAAACAGGCTACTGTTTGGACCTCCGCCAAACTTCACCGCCTTGTCGGTCCACCCAATTTTTGTGACCCTGACCACTAACTCATCCTCTTGTCAGGCTCACCCAACCTCAGGTACCGTTTTTAGTTTTAGTTCAAACCGCTCGGATAAATCAGCGAAATACTCGCTCAACTCTGGTTACTTTCTTCCGGGTTCCTGTTTTCCGCAACCTACAGTTTATTTTCACGTGTGTGCGCTTTCCCCTGTTGAGGTGTTGCCCGCAATCTTCAATTCGTAACAGCTGGTATTGCCTCAAGTGGGCATGCGATCAACGAACAAGCCATCGATCCAATTTGTCCTCTGCACAAGCGAGTGAGCGCACAAACTCTACTTGCATTCGCACAAAGGCCAAAGGAGCACAACTTAAATATTTAAAGCGCATAAAGCCGCTGGCTATTCGCACAATGAAATTGATTTCTCGAAATCTACGGCATTTTCAGACTTGCCACTTCATAGTGTAGAATGTCTATGTATAAGGTACATGCTCCTGTATTATTGAAAATCCTTTACTATGGCGATCTCTTTAAGTGAACTAAATCTCCAGGTGAATAAACACCGCCGACTTTGAATACCTTAACGGACGAAAAAAATCGCGAATTGTGGAAAAGGTTGACTTACATACAATGAACGTAACTTTCAGGTATTTTTCCACCGGAACAGACTTCCTCAACATTCTAGAATCTAAATGGCCTTTGGAGATGCAACTTATGCGCAGGCGCATTCGTGCAAACAACTTTTGGCCGATGATTCCTTGTTGCCAGTGGTGCACGCTAATTA
>NW_008752265.1:0-1159 GCF_000715545.1 Opisthorchis viverrini | reverse complement strand
TGACTGGAAGCCGATCGTAAAGAAACTTTGACAGTTTGTGGTTGTGTTCCAGAAAATAAGAGGTCACTGCCAGTTGGTTCCTTTGCCTCCGTAGACAAAACCGCACTGGGCAGCTGTTGCTTCGCGTACTTTTTTTCATTAGAAATTACGCTCGGCTTACTAGCTTCTTCGGATTCCACGGCTTTCCGTTTTTCTTGAGGGGGCCTGAAATACATTGTGCGTCTAGCCGCTGGCGCGCATAAATTCAAGGAAGATGGTTCGTCAAATAGAGCGGGAAAATGGTATAAAACTATTCAGAGAATTTGCTTCAGAGAAGCTGCGCTTACTATGTGGGAAATGTTTAATTTGTTTACGAACTGAACACGTTAACTTGACATTATGTTGTATGCTCGTGTGCTCTAAACTGCTCTCTGTAGACCTCCCTTGGTGCAATATTTTTGTTGGAACCGTATTACTTCATACAACAAGATGTTTGTACCTGATCTGTGCATCACGAACGAAGGGGTTCCCGACCTGAAAAAAAGAAAACAACAACAAATACTACGCGCGATATTACATTGGTTTTAATCTTTTTAAAACCCCCCCCGGCAAACGCACAGGATTCCGCTGATCACCGGACTGCGCACCTCAGCCTAACTACCTCACTTACGACGTCCGTCACGGGGCTGCCTAGAAACCGAAGTATTTCAGCACAGTGACGGTACGGCACTGTGATACCCAGTTTGATAGCACACCCGCAATTGTTTACTTCCTACATTGACTGCGCCCTCTCGCCCACTCGTTCCCTTACCGGCAACCACAACCAGTCTTCATTCGTCACCAGCCACCACCGGGGGGCCGTTCATCGCAATCTGCCGAACCTCCTGTCGGATGTAAATATCTCGGCGACTTTTATTCGTACTCCTCACCAAGTCAATCAGTTTTCGTACATTTTGCGTGAACTCTTTCTCCAAGTAACTTACACTCGACCCTGCTCCAGCAGCAACACTAGTGAGTCGCTCAAGATTCACTGCACACTTTGATTCTAGGTTTCCTACTATCATTTGTCCGTACTGCATATTACCCCACTTACCCATCCACACTTACGCTTTCCGTGACCATATGCCCAATAGACCAGGGCGATGAAGCCATAGTGACGGCTTTGGGCTTTAGTTCAAAT